>NC_064638.1:932771143-933074173 GCF_023864345.2 Schistocerca serialis cubense
ATGAGTGGACGGAAGAAAAATGTCTGAAGGAATGGCAACCCAGTTCATTCTCAAGAACCGAAACGACAGAAAGAGGCAGTGGCGGACACAGAAAAACCTCAAGGTGGGGGCGCTAAAGATATCTTGAGCTACCTTTACTTCTACCGTAACAAGAAAAATCAAGTCACGTGCAAAGTTTAAGAAAGTTTTATTTAGACTGATTATACAAATATACAAGACAATTACATCTTATAAAAAATTTACAATTGTGGTTCTCTTCCTTAAATGATGAATTTTGTGCACCTATTCTTCCTCCCAGATTGGTAATTACCTCGTCAATAGGACAATCAATGTCTGGGTGAGCGTTCAATAGAGCTAAGCCATTAAGTCGATCCTCCTCCTTTGTCGACTTCAGCCATGTCTTTGTACGCCGCAACGTTGTAAAATTTCTATCTACTGAGGCAGTAGACGCAGGTAGACAAGCAAATATTTTGTACAGCATGTGCAAAGTATGATAGATCTACGACAAACAGACAACGCTTGCATAACAAAATCACCATCATTAAGGGCGTTTACGCTCGTTTGCTTGTATTGAAGAATCTCTTCCGTTAGTCTCTTTTTAATCACAAAGTGCGATTGTTCTTCAAAGAATGGTAGTTCAGTTAATCACTGATTCAATTTATGTGCCAGATCATTACCGTCACGTTTCAGTAATCGTCAGGGCAAAAATATGTTGAATTTTAAATGATAAATATTTTCTTCAGCAAAACGTTCTCTCATGTCAGTCGTCATATGGTCCAGTGTTGGAATAAAAACAGTTCTTTTCCAAAATGTCACAGCATCATCGTTATGATCGCAGTTTTCCCTGTGTCTAAGACGAGGAATACTCATCTCACGTCTAACTCTTCCATAACTGCCTTCACCTCTTCAACAATACGAGCAAAGTGGCTATCAGGATTAGCACTCATGTCGTCGTACAGCTGAGCGTCGAATCTAATTTTGCTTTTGCCATCGCGACGTCCAAGCTAGGGTGTTGTAAGATTTTGCTGACTGGGTACGTTATGCACATGATGTCCCTAATTGTAAACAGAGTGATAATAAACTCGCAATTAAAGAGAGCTCGAAGGAGATTATTGGCTTTGGCAGCCGTTGTTCTGTCCCTCCAACACTTATTTCTTTAAGAACTTTGCAAACTGTTCCGAGATCAGCCAGACAGAATTACGTATCGAGATCACTAGAATGGCCACGACTTTTCTCGTAGATATATGTTAGCTATTTATATGCCAGACAGACACGTATGAAATACGATGACGTGGACTCACGTGCTTCATAGGAAAGTACAACTACTCGATAACCCGATGCAGTCGAGTCCACTGACGAAAGAAACGAACGAATGACGTGCGGGCTGAGTGGCGTGGGAGGTGCGGGTGGCAATGCGGGCGGCCGAGCAAGGAGAGGGGGGGGGGGGGGCAGTCCGCACGCCCCTCCCCCCCTTCCTAATGTATCCGTCTCTAGAAGGTGATGATACTTGACGCTGACGTCTGGAGTGAATTCGACGTTCTAGCTCATCCTAAAGACGTTCCTTTGGGTTCAGGTCGGGGCTATGCGAGGCCAGTCCATTTCAGCAATTTTTCTGCATACGAACCATTACTTCACAGATGCTGTTTTAAGACAGGGTGCATTGTCATGTTGTCATGGTGATACAAACAATAGTCGCCTCCGAATTGTTAGTCCACTGCAAGCACTACACAGTGCTGTAAAATGTGTTCTACATTTAACGATTTCTTATGCGCAGTAAGGGGATCACATCCTAACCACGAAAAAAACTCTATACCGTAACACCACCTCCACCGTGCTTCACTGTTGGCACTATACACGATTGCAGGCAACGTTCTCCAGGCGCTTGCTGAAATCCAAGACCATCCATGAGATTGCCACTGCGTATCGTGATTCATCATTCCAGATCACTCATTTGCAGTAAGCCACTGTACAATGTCATCGCTCTTTACACTACCTCAAGCAATACTTGGTACTGATTACAGGGAGCTGTGGGTAATGACGAGTAGTTCGACCATTACTCCTCATTTTTTTAACTCCGTGCGCCCTTCATTGTGCTGTTGGTAATGCTTTGGAACTCACAAGTGATTTCCTTCGACTCATTTCTTGTGGCTTTTACATACACCCTCCGCAAGGTTCCACGGTCCCTGCACGCCGGTACCTGGGTGTGCCTGGTCTTAGTTTAGCTGTGGTTGTTGCTTCGAGTTTCCATTTCACAATCGCGTCACTAACAGTTTACTTTGGCAGCTGTAGAACGCTTGAAATGACTCTCGTGTTACTTAGATGAAATCCAATTAGATTAGATTAGTGCTTGTTCCATAGATCATAAATACGACACTTCGTATTGATGTGGAATGTGTCAGGTTAATAAAAGGCGTCTATACAAAATATTACATTACACAAAATATGACATGACGCTTAATAATATATATATATTTTGGATGGGGGGATGGGGGGCGGGGGGTTGGAAAATTACCCACTCACTGTATCCAAAAATTCACCTAATGAGTAGAAGGAGTTGCCATTAAGAAATCCTTTTAAATGCTATATGGCTATCTGTCAGACTTTTGATGCTATTAGGTAAGTGACCAAAGACTTTTGTGGCAAAATAATTTACCCCCTTCTGAACAAGAGTTAGATTTAACCTTGAGTAGTGAAGATCATCCTTTCTCCTAGTGTTGTAGCCATGTACACTGCTATTACTTTTGAATTCGTTCGAATTGTAAATAACAAATTTCGTAAGTCAGTATATACAGGGTGTTAAATAAAGGTACGGCCAAACTTTCAGGAAACATTCCTCAGACACAAATAAAGAAAAGATGTTATGTGGACATGTGTCCGGAAACGCTTAATTTCCATGTTAGAGCTCATTTTAGTTTCGTCAGTATGTACTGTACTTCCTCGATTCACCGCCAGTTGGCCCAATTGAAGGAAGGTAATGTTGACTTCGGTGGTTGTGTTGACATGTGACTCATTGCTCTACATGACTAGCATCAAGCACATCAGTACGTAGCATCAACAGGTTAGTGTTCATCACGAACGTGGTTTTGCAGTCAGTGCAATGTTTACAAATGCGGAGTTGGCAGATGCCCATTTGATGTATGGATTAGCACGGGGCAATAGCCGTGGCGCGGTATGTTTGTATCGAGACAGATTTCCGAACGAAGGTGTCCCGAGAGGAAGACGTTCGAAGTAATTGATTGGCGTCTTAGGGAGCACGGAACATTCCAGCCTATGACTCGCGACTGGGGAAGACCTAGAACGACGAGGACACCTGCAGTGGACGAAGCAATTCTTCGTGCAGTTGACGATAACCCTAATGTCCGCGTCAGAGAAGTTGCTGCTGTACAAGGTAACACTGACCACGTCACTGTATGGAGAGTGCTGCGGGAGAACCAGTTGTTTCCGTACCATGTACAGCGTGTGCAGGCACTATCAGCAGCTGATTGGCCTCCACGGGTACACTTCTGCGAATGGTTCATCCAACAATGTGTCAATCCTCATTTCAGTGCAAATGTTCTCTTTACGGATGAGGCTTCATTCCAACGTGATCAAATTGTAAATTTTCACAATCAACATGTGTGGGCTGACGAGAATCCGCACGCAGTTGTGCAATCACGTCATCAACACAGATTTTCTGTGAACGTTTGGGCAGGCATTGTTGGTGATGTCTTGATTGTGCTCCATGTTCTTCCACCTACGCTCAATGGAACATGTTATCATGATTTCATACGGGATACTCTACCTGTGCTGCTAGAACATGTGCCTTTACAAGTACGACACAACATGTGGTTCATGCACGATGGAGCTCCTGCACATTTCAGTCGAAGTGTTCGTACGCTTCTCAACAACAGATTCGGTGACCGATGGATTGGTAGAGGCGGACCAATTCCATGGCCTCCAACCTCTCCTGACCTCAACCCTCCTGACTTTCATTTATGGGGGCATTTGAAAGCTCTTGTCTACGCAACCCCGGTACCAAATGTAGAGACTCTTCGTGCTCGTATTGTGGACGGCTGTGATACAATACACCGTTCTCCTGGGCTGCATCAGCGCATCAGGGATTCCATGCGACGGAGGTTGGATGCATGTATCCTCGCTAACGGAGGACATTTTGAACTTTTCCTGTAACAAAGTGTTTGAAGTCACGCTGGTACGTTCTGTTGCTGTGTGTTTCCATTCCATGATTAATGTGATTTGAAGAGAAGTAATAAAATGAGCTCTAACATGGAAAGTAAGCGTTTCCGGACACATGTCCACATAACATATTTTCTTTCTTTGTGTGTGAGGAATGTTTCCCGAAAGTTTGGTCGTACCTTTTTGTAACACCCTGTATAGTGCGAGGCTACAGTGAAGATCTCTAGCTTTTCAAATAACTGTCTGCAGGATGATCTTGGATGAGCTCCAGCAATTATTCTGATTACACGCTTTTGTGCAATGAACACTCTTTTACTCAATGATGAGTTACCCCAGAATATGATGCTATACGAAAGCAGAGAATGAAAATAGACGTGGTAAGCTATTTTACTGAGATGCATATCGCCAAAATTTGCAATGACCCTAATAGCATAAGTAGCTGAACTCAGACGTTTCAGCAGATCTTCAGTGTGTTTTTTTCCAATTCAACCACTCATCAATGCATACACCTAGAAATTCTGAACATTCTACCTTAGCTACCGATTTCTGATCGAAGTGTATATTGATTAATGGTGTTATTCCATTTACTGTGTGGAACTGTATGTACTGTGTTTTGTCAAGGTTTAATGAGAGTCAATTTGCAGAGAACGACTTAATGATTTTCTGAAAAACATCTTTTATAATTTCACCAGTTAATTCTTGTCAGTTGGGTGTGATAGCTATACTTGTATCATCGGCAAAAAGTACCAGTTTGGCATCTTCGTGAATACAGAATGAATGGCAAGTCATTAATATATATTAAGAACAGCAGAGGACGTAAGACCGAACCTTGCGGCACGCCATTCTTGATTATTCCCGAATTTGAGAAATCATCAGTTTTTTGCTTATTTCAACTTTCTGCACTCTTCCAGTTAGGTATAATTTGAACCGTTTGAGCGCTGTCCCATTCATACCACAGTACTTGAGCTTATCTAGAAGTATTCCACGATTTACACAATCAAAAGCCTTTGAGATATCACAAAAAATCCCAACGGGTGACTTCCGGTTGCTCAGAGCATTTAATATTTCATTAGTGAAAGTATATATAGCATTTTTCGTTGAAAAACCTTGCTGGAACCCAAACTGACATTTTGTTAAAACTTTATTTTTACAAAGGGGTGAAGCTACTCTACAATACATTACTTTTTCAAGAATGACTAGTTCACGTTCGAAGTCACTCAGCTCTCCTGACACTGTGCCGTCACTGCTGCTCTATTGACAACACACTATCCCCGTCTCCTTTTATACTATCAGGGCCGCCCCTCGTGAAGTCGTGGCATCTACTGCTCAATTTCGTATTACGCAGGTATGTCCGGACGCTTCTGGCCAGATGGTGTAAACATAGGGTTAATGCACAGGTTCAAAGCGTTGTTCCATAAGTTTAATAAACACAACAGATACGTATAGCAGGGACTTTAGTCATCAATAAATATTCTCCTGCTCTACTTACAATAGTCTGCCAAAGCAAAGGTAACTTTTTGATTCTGTGAATGTAGGAATCACGTGGTCTTGAGACGGAAAACTCGTCGAGCCATGTTCGGAGCTCATTTTCATCGGGAAAGGAACTTACTTGAAGTTCTTGCGATAAAGAGTGGATCAAAAATGGCTCGAAGCACTATGGGACTTAACAACTGAGGTCATCAGTCCCCTACACTTAGAACTACTTAAACCTAACCAACCTAAGGACATCACACACACCCATGCCGGAGGCAGGATTCGAACCGGCGACCGTAGCAGCAGCGCGGCTCCGGACTGAAGCGCCAAGAACAGCTCGGCCACAGAGGCCGGCATAAAGAGTGGAAAAGGTGAAAATCTGAGGGCGCAGTATTAGGTGATTAAGGTGGGTGCGGATGGTCTTCCCAATCCTTCTCCTTTACAATGTTTTTTGTCAGTCAAGAAAAATAAAGTCGGGCTTTATGGTGGAGTAGCATCACTCCATGCAGTCTTCCTGGTGGTTGTTCTTCGACTGCTTCTACAAGACCTCTCAGTTGTTGACAGTAATTGTCAGCGAAACAATTCGTAGTACGCCATACGGTGGCTGCTTCACCAGATGCATAACAATATCTTTTGCATATACAAGCAGGTCTCTGTACAGGCAGTTGCTGCTTTGTTTCGGCTCAACCATTGCTTTCTTTTCCTTGTGTTAGCAATAAAGACATAATTTCTCGTCACCGGTAACGAAACAACATAGGAATGGTCGGTGTTGTTGACAAGACAATGAACAGAGATGTATATATGGCCAACCGGTGATTTTTGTGATTTTGGCTAAGAGCATGCGGTACTTATACACCCAATTTTTAAACCCTCCCCATTGCACGCAGATGTCGCACGATGGTGGAAGACCACATCTCACCACATCTGCCAGTTCTCGAGTACACTGACGTGGATCATTCTGCATTAATGCGTTTAAACGATCTTCATTAAACCACGAATGTCTTCCTGAACATGGAGAGACATTAATGTCAAAACGATCCTTCTTAAAACGAGAAAACCAATTTCTTGCCGTGCTCTGTCCAATGGCGTTATCCCTACACACGGTGGAAATGTTTCTGACTGCCTCCGCTGCTGTCACCCGTTACTGAGGCCAGAGAGAAGAATATGTCGGAAATGTTCCGATTTTTCCACTTAGCATCCATTTTCTAGCGTCCACAGCTTCGTCATTATTTCTAAAGGATAAAGTGGCAGTCGAGAAATAAACCGATAGCAACCAGAAAAAAACATGCAAATCGAAGACGCTACGAACTCGTGCACCAACCTGATACTTACTAACAATGTCAAAGTGAAAATAAACAAGCCTTGTACATCGTTAAATTTTATTATTGCAAGGAATAACCGCCGTGAATTAATGGATATACACTACTGGCCATTGAAATTGCTACAAGACGAAGATGGCATGCTACAGACGCGTAATTTAACCGACAGGAAGAAGATGCTGTGATATGCAAATGATTAGCTTTTCAGAGCATTCACACAAGGTTGCCGCCGGTGGCGACACCTACAACGTGCTGACATGAGGAAAGTTTCCAACTGATTTCTCATACACAAACAGCAGTTCACCGGCGTTGCCTGGTGAAATGGTGTTGTGATGCCTCGTGTAAGGAGGAGGAATGCGTACCATCACGTTTCCGACTTTGATAAAGGTCGGATTGTAGCCTATCGCGGTTGCGGTTTATCGTATCGTCGGTCGAGATCCAATGACTGTTAGCAGAATATGGAATCGGTGGGTTCAGGAGGGTAATACGGAACGCCGTGCTGGATCCCAACGGCCTCGTATCACTAGCAGTCGATATGACAGACATCTTATTCGCATGGCTGTAACGGATCGTACAGCCACGTCTCGATCCCTGAGTCAGCAGATAGGGACATTTGCAAGACAACAGCCATCTGCACGAACAGTTCGACGACGTTTGCCGCAGCATGGACCATCAGCTCGGAGACCATGGCTGCGGTTACCCTTGACGCTGCATCACAGACAGGAGCGCCTGCGATGGTGTACTCAATAAGGAACCTGGGTGCACGAATGGCGAAACGTCATTTTTTCGGATGAATCCAGGTTCTGTGTACAGCATCATGATGGTCGCATCCGTGTTCGGCGTCATCGCGGTGAACGCACATTGGAAGCATGTATTCGTCATCGCCATACTGGCGTATCACCCGGCGTGATGGTATGGGGTGCCACTGGTTACACGTCTCGGTCACCTCTTGTTCGCATTGACGGCACTTTGAACAGTGGTCGTTACATTTCAGATGTGTTACGACGCGTGGTTCTACCCTTCATTCGATCCCTGCGAAACCCTACATTTCAGCACGATAATGCACGACCGCATGTTGCAGGTCCTGTACGGGCCTTTCTGGATACAGAAAATGTTCGACTGCTGCCTTGGCCAGCACATTCTCCATCCCTCTCACCAATTGAAAACGCCTGGTCAATCGTGGCCGAGCAACTGGCTCGCCACAATACGCCAGTCACTACTCTTGAATTGTGGTATCGTGTTGAAGCTGCATGGGCAGCTGTACCTGTACACGCCATCCAAGCTCTGTTTGACTCAATGCCCAGGCGTATCAAGGTCGTTATTACGGCCAGAGGTGGTTGTTCTGGGTATTGATTTCTCAGGATCTATGCACCCAAATTGCGTGAAAACGTTATCATATGTCAGTTCTAGTATAATATATTTGTCCAATGAATACCAGTTTATCATCTGCATTTCTTCTTGGTGTAGCAAGTTTAATGGCCAGTAGTGTAGTATAGGATGACAGTGCAATTAAACACTTCCCAAACATAGGTAAACCTCAAGAACGACTGAAATCGCACGGTCCACATTAATTCTGAAGTGGGCATCGCAGATCGGTTACGGCAACATGCAGGATGGCGGAAGCGCTCATTTCGGCCCGTCTCCCCGCGTCTCCTCGCGTCGTGGCGAGGTCAGGTGAAACGCTGATGAAAGCCAGCCAGCGCGGCGCGGCGCGACCTTTCCGAAGCACAGCGCGGCTCAGCGCAGATAAAGCCGCGAGGAGGCGAGTCGAGCCTGGCGCGCTTTCCATTTTAGGTCTCGCTTCGCGTCCCCTGCCAAAGGCCACCTGTCCTGTCACGCCAGCCAAAGGGCGCCCATTTGCCTTGCCTTATAGTGTTGCAGGCGCCGTGACGACGGCGAAACCATCTGCCGAATCATCGAGCCGGTGCGTCGTCTCAGTACACGAGTCCGGGGCTTCTTCCTTCTCTCTCTGGTCGCTGGCCTCTCTGTTGGTGTGAGGCCGTCCACCCGCGCTTTCTAAAGGTGAACCGGAACTCCAGCCACAAAATTTAGGGTACTATTCGTTGATACTTCCTGACTATTTTCGTGTAAGGAACCCATTGTCTCCGTTGACTCCTCACAGAGCACTTACGCAATTATAATTATTTGGTTTAAACTCCAATCACCTATAATCCTACGAAATTAACAGTCACAACAAGGACAAAGATTATAATATGGAATCACCGAAACGTACGACACAACATAGGGTTTTTTATACTTCTACTTTTTCCTTACATCTGTCATTCCCAACTCGTGAGCGCAGGGCAGGCTGTTCTAGGACTTCGTCGTATTTCAGCCACATGTCCCAACAAGCTTGTAGTTGAGCAGAGGGAATCCTAGAACGAAATTTTCACTCTACAGCGGAGTGTGCGCTGATACGAGTATGAAACTTTCTGGCAGATTAAAACTGTGTGCCGGACCGAGTCCCGAACTCGGGACCTTTGCCTTTCGCGGCCTAGTGCTCTACCAACTGAGCTACCCAAGCACGACTCACATCCCGTCCTCACAGCTTAAATTGCGCCAGTAGCTCGTCTCCTACCTTCCAAACTTCACAGAAGCTCTCCTGCGAACCTTGCAGAACTAGCACTCCTGGAAGAGAGGATATTGCGGAGACATGGCGAGCACTTGCCCGCGAAAGGCAAAGGTCCCGAGTTCGAGTCTCGGTCCGGTACACAGTTTTAATCTGCCAGGAAGTTTCATATCAGCGTTCATTCCGCTGTAGAGTGAAAATTTCACTCTAGAAACATCCCCCAGGCATGGCTAAGCCATGTCTCCGCAGTATCCTATCTTTCAGGAGTCCTACTTCTGCAAGGTTCGCAGGAGAACTTCTGTGAAGTTTGGAAGGTAGGAGGCGATGTACTGGCGGAATTAAAGCTGTGAGGACGGGGTGTGAGTCGTGATTGGGTAGCTCAGTTGGTGGAGCACTTGCCCACGAAAGGCAAAGGTCCCGAATTCGAGTCTCGGTCCGGCACACAGTTTTAATCTGCCAGAAAGTTTCAGAGGGAATCCTAATTGCAAATCTTTAGCAGGTCATTGTCACTTACAGCATTCGCCCGGCGAACAAGGGATACCTCCCGAAATCCTTGCTGAGACTGGCGCACTGGTGGATTTTAAATGTCTTCATTTATTTCTGGGACAAATTAGTCCATTATCCCAGATAAAAATTAAAATGTTGTGTATGTATGTGCGAGACCGTTGTGGCCTCTCCGCGATGTTATTCAATCTCTACGTTGAGCAAACAGGAAAGGAATCAAAGAAAAATGTGTAGAAGGAATTGAAGTTAAGGGAAAAGAAATAAAAGTCTCGACATTCGCCAATGACATTGTATTTCTGTTACGGACAGCAGAGGATTTGCAAGTGCAGCTGATCGGAATGGACAGAGTCTTGAAAGGAGGATATAAGATGAACATCAACAAAAGCAAAAGAAGGGTAATGGAATCCAGTCAAATCAAATTAGGCGATGGTGCGGGAATTAGATCAGGAAATGGGACGTTAAAAGTGACACATTAATTTTGCTATCTGGGCAGCACTGTAATTCATTATGGCCGGTTCAGATGGATGTAGGTAGCAACAGTTATTCGGACATGAAAAGGATAGTACAGCGTGGAGAGCTGCACCAAATCAGTCTTCGAACTGAAGACCAAAACAACAGCAACAACGTGTATGTATGTATGAGTGTGCGTGTGTGTGTGTGTGTGTGTGTGTGTGTGTGTGTGTGTGTGTGTGTGTGTGGTCGAAAATGCAACAACCCTCAGGGGGGTACAGAAGTACAGTGACGTGCTTGCCATTGCTGCGAGACCATCTCAGCGCTGCAGTGGCACACTTCCATTGCATTCGTTGCCATCATACAGGAGGAATAGACTGGCCAACTTTTGATCAATAAACTTATCTATTCTGTTGTGCATCACTGTTGACGTACATCTAATACCGCCGACAAAACGAACTCGAGACGGAACCGAACAATACTAACAAGGGAAATTCCCCATCAAACATGGAAACAGGAAGAAGGTGTACTGAACTGTGAGAAAGGAAGCAAAATAGAAACAGTGAACTCTCCAAGCTCAAGGTGTGTTGGGGGAAGCTCAGCAGGCATGGCGTCGTGGTTGAGTCGTCATGGTGGTGGACTGCAAAGCCGGAGATCCGTCTTCGGAGCCCGTCCGAGCTCCACTCTTTATTTTTCTCACAAAATTATGAACTTTCAAAAAGGACATTGACGTGTCTCTTCTTCTGTTGTATTGTCAATTGTCGTACTAGACATTGGTTATAGAATATGAGTCAAGTGGCAAGAATATATTACCGTCGCAAGTAAATGTGATAAATAGTGAGAGCCGGTGAGATGCTACATAGATCTACTACAGAAATGAAAACAACAAATCAACGGATTTGAACTGCGTTACAGCAAAGGAACTCAAGAGATAAAACTACGAAAGCGGTACGCAAGAGTCATAAAATGTGATGCACGTTTAGAACAAATAGGAAGTACGTACGTCTGGAGGTCCCTCCCTTACAGCTTGGTGTTGCAAACGGACGTGACATCACGACACGGATACAAATTTGAATATAGCGAACAGACACGTCCATGACCGGATAGACAGTTCATAATTTTTTGGAAAAAAATAGGTATGACGGAGATTTGAACACGACGTCGTGGCTGTTCAACTTGCTCGATGTTGCATGTCTTGAGCTGGGACCATTTTCTGTTTCTATTTTGCTTCTTTTTTCACAGTTCAATACACCTTCTTTCAGTTTTCATGCTTGACCGGTGTCCAATTTCTGATGGGCTATCCACTTCTTACCACTAAGTCTGAGGGGGATGCAATGTAAGCACAAGCTCGAGGACAATGAGTGCATGGGCATTATTGTTGTCAACAAAAAGTATCATAAGTGAATTAAACAAGCTTGTTTCCAACCAAGACACACAGCCTATATCATCCTTGTTTTTACGTGCTAAACTCTGCTGAAAATGTAAAGAAAAAGAGGGATAAGAAATAAGGAAACAAGAAGAAGACACAAACAAGATCGCAAAAGGAAAATGGTAGTGAAGAAGGAAACAGACCGAAGAGGTAGAAAAAAAACTATTGCAAATGGCTCATCATGTTCATCAGATGCAGAGAGCTACAACGTTGAAGACATAGTAGAAGGTTGCGAAAGTAACTTTGATGAATGTGCTAAAGATGAATGTGTTAAGTGTGATGAAATCTATTACGAAACTAATAAAAAGGACAATTGGATTCGCTGCGTTTCCTTTTCACGATGGCCATATGAAAGCTGTTTAACATTTGGTAATAAGCGAAATTTCTGTGGAAACAGAAAGATAGGTTAATGCTTGAACAAAATCAACAACTCATTAGAAAGGCAGATGTCCAATCGAGATGTATAATAAACTAATAAAATTCTTTTCGACTAAAATACTTAATAGTATAATTCTGTATTCTGTAATAATATTCTGTATTTTCATTTTATCATATGTCTTCTAATACAAGTGACAATGTCTCAATTACATATTGTATTTAAGTTTATATAACACTATGTATGGACATGCTGCCCGAAGTCGGAAAAAGTTAAATTCATACAAATTGTTACGCTGAAGGGGCAAGTGATCCAACTCTAGCGGATTTACCAGACTAGCAACACTGCGTGAGATAACAGCAGAAATCAGTGTGGGATGTACGACGAACCTGTCAGTTAGGACAGTGCGCCGTTAATGGGCTATGGCATCTACATCTACATCTACATGATTACTCTGCAAATCACATTTAAGTGCTCGGCAGAGGGTTCATCGAACCACAATCATACTATCTCTCTACCATTCCACTCCCGAGCAACGCGCGGGACAAACGAACACCTAAACCTTTCTGTTCGAGCTCTGATTTCTCTTATTTTATTTTGATGATCATTCCTACCTATGTAGGATGGGCTCAACAAAATATTTTCGCATTCGGAAGAGAAAGTTGGTTACTGAAATTTCGTAAATAGATCTCGCCACGACGAAAAACGTCTTTGCTTTAATGACTTCAATCCCAACTCGCGTATCATATCTGCCACACTCTCTCCGCTATTTCGTGATAATACAAAACGAGCTGCCCTTTTTTGCACCCTTTCGATGTCCTCCGTCAATCCCACCTGCTAAGGATCCACACCGCGCAGCAATATTCTAACAGAGGACGAACGAGTGTAGTGTAAGCTGTCTATTTAGTGGACTTGTTGCATCTTCTAAGTGTCCTGCCAATGAAACGCAACCTTTGGCTCGCCTTCCCCACAATATTATCTATGTGGTATTTCCAACTGAAGTTGTTCGTAATTTTAACATCCAGGTACTTAGTTGAATTGACAGCCTTGAGCATTGTACTATTTATCGAGTAATCGAATTCCAACGGATTTCTTTTGGAACTCATGTGGATCACCTCACACTTTTCGTTATTTAGCGTCAACTGCCACCTGCCACACCATAGAGCAATCTTTTCTAAATCGCTTTGCGACTGATACTGGTCTTCGGATGACCTTACGAGACGGTAAATTACAGCATCATCTGCGAGCAACCTAAGAGGACTGCTCAGATTGTCACCCAGGTCATTTATATAGATCAGGAACAGAAGAGGTCCCAGGACGCGAATGCCTTTGCTAAGATCACGACATGGCCTGCAGCGCCTCGCCCCAGCACATGACTACATCGGTTGGATCCTAGACGACTAGAAAACCGTGGTCTATTCAGATGAGTTCAGATTTCAGCTGGTAAGAGCTGAGGGAAGGAATCGAGTGTGGCACAGACCCCACGAACCTATATCTACATCTACATCTACATGGATACTCTGCAAATCAAATTCAAGTGCCTGGCAGAGGATTCATCGAACCACCTTCACAATACTCTATTATTCCAATCTTGTATAGCACGCGGAAAGAATGGACATCTATATCTTTCCGTACTAGCTCTGATTTCCCTTGTTTTATCGTGGTGACCGTTCCTCCCTACGTAGGTCGGTGTCAACAAAATATTTTCGCATTTGGAGGAGAAAGTTGGTGATTAGAATTTCGTGAGACGATTCCGTCGCAACGAAAACCGCCTTTCTTTTAATGATGTCCAGCCCAAATCCTGTATCATTTCTGTGACAGTCTCTCCCATATTTAACAATAATACAAAACGTGCTGCCTTTCTTTGAACTTTTTCGATGTACTCCGTCAGTCCTGTCTCGTAAGGATCCCACACCGCGCAGCAATATTCTAAAAGAGGACGGACAAGCGTAGTGCAGGTAGTCTCCTTAGTAGGTCTTTTTAGCACTCATGTGGATAAACTCACACTTTTCGTTATTTAGGGTCAACTGCCACTTTTCGCTCCATTCAGATATCTTATTTAAATCGTTTTGCAGTTTGTTTTGATCTTCTGATGACTTTATCAGTCGTTAAACGACAGCATCATCTGCAAACAACTGAAGACGGCTGCTCATATTGTCTCCCAAATGGATCCACGTTGTCTACAAGGTACTGTGCAAACTGGTGGTGCCTCCATAAAGATGTGGGCTGTCTTTACGTGGAATGGACTGGGTTCTCTGGTCCAACTGAACCGATCATTGACTGGGAATGGTTATGTTCGGCTGCCTGGAGGTCATTCGCAGCCATTGATGCACTTCAGTTTCGAAACGAAGATGCAATTTTTATGGATGACAATGCGCCATGTCACTGGGCCACAACTCTGGTGTGTTGAAGAACAATGTAGATAATTCGAGCGAATGATTCGGCCACCCAGACCGCCCGACACGAATCCCATCTAACATTTATGAGACGTAATCGATAGGTCAGTTCGCACACAAAATCGTACATAGGTAAGACTTTCGCGATTATGGGCGGCTGGGTAGGCAGCATGGCTCCGTATTTCTGCAGAGGGGACTTCCAACGACTTGCTGAGTACGTGCCACGTCGAGCTGCTGCACTACGCTGGGAAAAAGGAGGTCCCATGACTTTTGTCACCTCAGTGCACTTCAGCCCCCATTTTATCATCGCTTCAGTGGCATCATGATGAGCGAGCATCTGGACTATCTGATTTACGCAGGACCTAAACAATTTCAGACTTTTTGACAGATTTGTAAGTACGAATTCTTTTTCGGAATCATTGAACGCTTATTGCGTAACTGTGTTTACCCTTTATTTGACATTTTTCAGTTTTTGTTAGCAAGATCTCGATTTCGTTGTCCATTCAGCAAGAGTATAGAGTATCAGTTTCGCAGTAGGAGAGAAAATGAAAATATCTTTCCCACGTTGGAGAGGAAAGGATAAAACGCATTAAGAGGAAAGGAGACTCCTCAAGAGCTCACGTAATGCAGTTACGGCTCCATCTGTTACCCAGGTGCATAATATTGTTGACAGGAAGAGTCAAGATTAATCCATTATCATTGGAAATACCGGATGATCAAAAAGGCAGTATAAATTTGAAAACTGAATAAATCACGGAGTAATGTAGATAGAGAGGTACAAATTGACACACATGCTTGGAATGACATGGGGTTTTATTAGAACCAAAAAAAGACAAATGTTCAAAAATGTCCGACACATGGCGCTTCGTCTGATCAGAATAGCAATAATTAGCATGACAAAGTAAGACAAAGCAAAGATGATGTTCTTTACAGGAAATGCTCAATATGTCCACCATCATTCCTCAACAATAGCTGTAGTCGAGGAATAATGCTGTGAACAGCACTGTAAAGCATGTCCGGAGTTATGGCGAGGCATTGGCGTTAGATGTTGTCTTTCAGCATCCCTAGAAATGTCGGTGGATCACGATAGACTTGCGATTTCAGGTTACCCCAAAACCATTAATCTCACGGACTGAGGTCTGGGGACCTGGGAGGCCAAGCATGACGAAAGTGGCGCCCGAGCACACGATCATCGCCAAACGATGCGCGCAAGAGATCTTTCACGCGTCTAGCAATTTGGGGTGGTTTTTTTTCTAATAAAACCCCATGTCATTCCAAGCATGTGTGTCAATTTTTACCTCTCTATCTACATTATTCCGTTGTTTATTAAGTTTTCAAATTTATACTGACATTTTGATCACCCGGTAGTTAACACTATCTTCCCCCTTGTCGACACCAGCCTTTTGATACGTTTGTTGACTTTTAGCTTCGTTGAATGAAAATTTTCTTAAAATGCTTCTCTAGTACCCACAGTTTCAGTCTTGTGTAATCGTGCTCTCTGGATTATCAGATCTCTTCAAGCCTTTTTCTCAAGTTCTTCAACAACAGGTTAAATAACGCGATACATTGCAAACCTACCTAACACTCCGATGAAAACAATATCAGCTTGTTCCATAAAATTTCGGGCGAACTGCCAGATGTCTGCAACTTGCTGCCACAAAATTTCGACGCAGAGTCTTCTGGTCATCTTCCGGTGAATACTGACAGGAAAGGCACTGAGCTCGCGCACTTAAGACCCCGCCGGCACATGCGTGATGTGTCCAGTTCGCGTTGCACATGCGCTGTTTGTGTGCAAGTCTGTGCGCTGCGTCGCGCGTCCTCCGCGGTGAAACCTGGCTTCATCGATATCAGATCGATTGTTTTACTGTTGTTTTTGAAATAGGTGACGCGAGTGCACGCTCCTCAAAATCTTCCAGCTTGGCGGTGCGTTGATGACACTTCAATAGTTTGGCCTCATTGTTTGGACAGTCTCCGAGAGTATATCCAACATCTGAAATAGCCGCGCGGGGTAGCCGCGCGATCTGAGGAGCGTTCTCACTGTTCGCGTGGCTGTCCCCGTCGGGGGCTCGAGTCCTTCCTCGGGCACGGGTGTGTGTGTTGCCCCTAGCGTAACTTAGTTAGATAAAGTAGCGTGTAAGCCTAGGGCCCGATGACCTCAGCAGTGTGCTCCCATAGAACTTACCACAAATTTCCAAGAACATCTGAAATCCGTACACGAAAACATGAAATATATTGTGAAGATGGAGAAAAATAATTACTTACCGTTTTTAGGCCTCTTGGTGCGACGAAGAGCGATGGCACACCACTCATACAGACTTGTATCTGCAAGCTACTAGTTGCCACCATCCGGCACAAACGACAGGGACTGATTACCTTGTACTTTGGTCCTTTTATACCCCAAACCAACCAACCACAAACGACGTACCTTTTCAAGGACCTTAACCCACTGACCTCATACCGTCTCGGATGCCGATAATCTGCAGACGGAACTGGACCACATGCCAACTGTTTTCTAGAAAAATGGATATTCGCCCCGGCAAAAACAAAGAGTGCTACAGTCGTACAAACGACAAGAAGAAAAAGGGGATGAGACCTCCAAAACGACTGCTTATTTACCACATACGGAAATATTCAGCCAAAACAGGCAGAATATCAAGAAGACATAAAGTTAAAGCTATTTTTTGTCCTCCTACTAAAATCACGGCGCTATTGGGATCTGTTAAAAACGACCTAGAGCTGCGCAAGGCAGATGTTTGCAGAATCCGTGAGATTGCGGCATATCTTACATACGAAAAATGACGCCCACAGTGCAGGAACGCATCGAAGAACATCAGCGGCATTCTAATCTCCTCCAACCCAACAAGTCCGCTATAGCTGAATGCCGAACTTTTTGAATTCCATCATCAATGAATCAGTGGAAATACGACTGTCTGAGTCCCTTACTAATCGAGACGGCGGTTTCCAGTTAAATTCTGCTCGTAATCCGGGCATAGAAAAACTTCGTGCTCTGCGTATACGGCGTCGTTTGCCATGCTTAGACAATCGATCTGATATCGATGAAGCCAGGTTTCACCACCTGAAGATGAAGATGACCAGAAGACTCTGCGCCGAAATATCATGGCAGCGAATTGTAGACATCTGGCTGTTCGCCCGACAGTTTCCGGAACAATTTGTACGCCGGGGAAGTTTTAAAGCTCACGATCTTTGCTTTTCAGATTTTCTACTTTTATTACTTCCACAAAGTTTTTATGTAAATAGCCATATCATGAAAAGTACACTTTCCCATTCTTCTCAGGTTTTAGTACATGTTGTTGTACCTTAAGTCCGCCTCCGTAACTGAATGGTCGGCGTAGATGGCTGCTATGAGGAGACCCGGGTTCGATCCTCAGTACTGCGAAGGCTTTTTTACTTTTTTATTTTATTTTATTTACACGTCAAGTTCCGTAGGACCAAATGGAGGAGCAAATATCCAGGGTCATGGCACGTGTCAGTACATGAAATTACAACAGAAAAGTAGTAGCAGATAAAAATAAAATGTTTATGAACCTGTACAATGTCAATCCATAAGTTTAAGTAAACGCAATCAACAATACGACAAGAATCAACTTAATTTTTCAAGGATCTCCTCGACAAAATAGAAAGAGTGACCTATGAGGAAACTCTTCAGTTTCGATTTTAAAGCGCGTGGATCACTGCTAAGATTTTTGAATTCGAGTGGTAGCTTACTGAAAAGCGGATGCTTCAGTATACTGCCCACCTTTCTGCACAATAGTTAAGGAAGTCGGATCCAAATGCAGTTTTGATTTCTACTGAGTATTAACTAAATGAAAGCTGCTTATTCTTGGGAATAAGCTAATATTGCTAACTTGAAATGACAGTAAGGTATATATATATTGAGAGGCCAATGTTAAAATACTCAGACTCGTGAACAGGGATCGACAAGATTTTCGCGAACTTACACCACTTATCGCCCGAACCGCCCGATTCTGAGCCAAAAATAACCTTTTAGAATAGAAAGAATTACCCCAAAATATAATACCATACGACATAAGCGAATGAAAATAAGCAAAGTAGACTAATGTTCGTGTCGAACGATCACTCACTTCAGATCCGTTCGAATAGTAAAAATGGCAGCATTAAGTCTTTGAACAAGACCCTGACCTCGGCTTTCCACAGCAGTTTACTATCTATCTGAACACCTATAAATTTTAACTGTACAGTTTAACTAATCATATGCACATTCTGCGAAATTAAAACGTCAGGTTTTGTTGAATCGCGTGTTATAAATTGTAAAAACTGAGTCTTACTGTGATTTAGCGTTAGTTTATTTTCTACAAACCTTGAACTAATGAACTGCACTATTTGAAACCGAGCCAGATTTGCACAGAACGCCCACTACTACCAAGCTAGTGTTATAGGCAAACAGAAATATTTTAGAGTTACCCGTAATACTAGAGGGCATATCATTTACATAAGTAAGGAACAGGAGTGGCCCCAACACTGATCCCTGGGACACCCCCCCCCCATTCCCCACTTGACTGCACCCCACTCAGACCCCACATCACAGCCATTCTCAACATTGTGAATAATGACCTTTTGTTGTCTGTTGCTAAAGTAATAGGTGAACCAAAAAAATGGCTCTGAGCACTATGGGACTTAACATATGAGGTCATCAGTCCCCTAGAACTTAGAACTACTTAAACCTAACTAACATAAGGACATCACACACATCCATGCCCGAGGCAGGATTCGAACCTGCGACGGTAGCGGCCGCTCTGTTCCTGACTGAAGCGCCTAGAACCGCTCGGCCACACCGGCCGGCTAGGTGAACCAACTTGAGCTACTCCCCGTATTCCGTAATGGACCAACTTCTGGAGAAATATTTTGTGATCAACACAAACACCTTAGTTAAATCAAAAAATATGCTTAGCGTGCTAAACGTTTTGTTTAACCCATCCAGTACGTCACAGAGAAAAGAGAATATAGCATTTTCAGTTGTTAAACGACTTCTAAAGCTGAACTGTGCATTTGATAGCAAATCGTGTGATATAAAATGATCAATTATCCTTACATACACAGCCTTTTCACCGGCCGCAGTGGCCGAGCGGTTCTAGACGTCTCAGTCTGGAACCGCGCGACTGCTACGGTCGCAGGTTCGAATCCTGCCTCGGGCATGGGTGTGTTTGATGTCATTAGGTTAGTTAGGTTTATGTAGATCTAAGTTCTAGCGGACTGATGACCTCAGATGTTAAGTCCCATAGTGCTCAGAGCCATATGAACCATTTTGAACAGCCTTTTCAATAACCTTCGTAAACACTGATGGCATAGATATAGGTCTAAAATTGTCTACATTATCCCTTTCTCCCTTTTTATAAAGCAGCTTTACTACTGAGTACTTTAATCATTCAGGAAACTGACCATTCCTAAAGGAAAAATTCCAAATATGGCTAAATACAGCGTAACAGGTGCAGCACAGTCCTTTAATATTCTGCTAGGCACTCCAACATATCGATGAGTGTCCTTAGTCTTCAGTGATTTAATTATTGACTCAATCTCCCACAGAGGAGTATTTAAGACATCAATCTCGGAAAGGCATTCGCCAAGAAAGGTTGAAGACCGGTACTGGGTGCACTCTGCCTCGTGTAGCGAACTGTGGAGCTAATTGCGCGATCAGTAGCCGCTCCATGGTCTGGAAAGTCTGCAAAGCGACCGGGAGAGCGGTGTGCCGACCACATGCTCCTCCATACCGCATCCGAAGCC
Organism: Schistocerca serialis cubense; assembly: GCF_023864345.2. Classification (NCBI taxonomy): domain Eukaryota; kingdom Metazoa; phylum Arthropoda; class Insecta; order Orthoptera; family Acrididae; genus Schistocerca; species Schistocerca serialis. The sequence goes on from NC_064638.1 coordinate 932,791,593, forward strand.
TATGAGAAAGACAGGCCGCGGCGCGTACCTCACGAAGATAAGCCGAGCTCGCTCGTTCGTTTAGCTCAGCAGAAAAACTGCGTCTCTACACCCGTCAACTCGTAACTGGATGTGTAGGTACAAACGAGAATTGCATATTCTACTGCAATCCACTATTATGGAATCCTACTGTTATTAGTCCTATATTGATAGAAAGTGCATAGGCTTACTTTTATTTATTTAATCGTATGGCTAGGGCCCCCCGTCTGGTAGGCCGTTCGCCGGGTGCCGGTCTTTCAATTTGACGCCACTTCGGTGACCTGCAGTCGATGAGGATGATAGGATGATGATGAGGACAGCACAACACCCAGTCCCTGGGCGGAGAAAATTCCCCGGCCCAGCCGGGAATCGAACCCAGGCCCAGAAGATTGACCATCCATCACGATGACCATTCAGCTACCGGGGGCGGACATAGGCCTAATAATAATTTGCTACGGCTGCACTGGGTTACAAAAAAATTAAAATCATATGAAAATGATTACCAGTTGTATAAGGCACCACATCTTGTGTGAAATGAGGACTGTTACGCAGAAGGGACTAAATGCTATAAACAAGCCGCAATACCATTTATGTTGAGAATTGATCATAAATTTTGTTGTACGACTAGTAATCAGTAAGACTTCATAAAACCCGGTTCCAGTAGAAGATGCAGTTCTCTTTAGTACATACTTGTCCAGCTGCGAATTAACAGGTTTAGAAACGCATTTTGGCTGCTGAGCCGAGCGAGCGAGCGGACTCAGGTCTGCGTTCGTTGCGTACGCGCCGCGGCCTGTCTTTCTCGTGGGCCTCGCACCGCATTCGTGTGACGCCGCTAGCCAGACGATGACAGGGCGGCCGGTAGACATTCATGGCCTAGCGAGGAGTTCGTTTTTTAAATTCCGTCTTACGTTGTTGAAGCCACTGATTTGGCCTACGCTCATTATTAAAGTGTTCTACACTTACATTGCATGACTACTCCGCAGCCGGCCCGGGTGGCCGAGCGGTTTTAGGCGCTACAGTCTGGAACCGCGCGACCACTACGCTCGCAGGTTCGAATCCTGCCTAGGGCATGGATGTGTGTGATGTCCTTAGGTTAGTTAGCTTTAAGTAGTTCTAAGTTCTAGGGGACTGATGACCTCAGCAGTTAACTCCCATAGTGCTCGGAGCCATTTGAACCATTTTTGAACATATTTTCCCATTCAGAGGCGAAAGATGGTGATTGAAGTTTCTTGAAAAGACCTCGTCGTAACGAAAAACGTACTTTTTTTAACGACTGCCGCCCCAAATCACCTATCATGTCCGTGACGCAGTCTCCCTGTTCCGCGATAGTACGAAACCAGCTGCCCTTCTTTACCTTTTTCTATGTCGTCCATCAGTTTTAAGTGGTAAGGATCCCATATTGCACAGTAACACACTTGCAGAGAGCGGAAAATATTAGTATAGTCTAGGCAGCCTCTGTAGTAGACCTGTCATATCTTTTAAGCGTTCCGCCAATAAAACGCAATCTTTGGTGTGTCTTTCCTTCTACATTATCTGTTGATCGTTCCATTTTAAGTTGTTCGTAATTGAAATCCCGAAGCATTTATCTGAATTAACAGGCTTTAGATGTTTGTGATTTATGGTGTAAGCGAAATTTAACGGATTCTCTTTAGTACTCACGTAGATGACCTCACCCCGTCGTCAGGCCACGAGTGGCCTACCGGGACCATCCGACCGCCGTGTCATCCTCAGAGAAGGATGCGGATAGGAGGGGCGTGGGGTCAGCACACCGCTCTCCCGGTCGTTATGATGGTATTCTTGACCGAAACCGCTACTATTCGGTCGAGTAGCTCCTCAATTGGCATCACGAGGCTGAGTGTACCCCGAAAAATGGGAACAACGCATGGCGGTTGGATGGTCACCCACCCAAGTGGCGGCCACGCCCAACAGCGCTTAACTTCGGTGATCACACGGGAACCGGTGTAACCACTGCGGCAAGGCCGTTGCCTGTAGATGATCCCACACTTTTCCTTACTTAGGGCCAACTGCCACTTTTCGCACCATGCAGATATCGAGTCAAAGTCAATTTTCAATTTATTTCAATCACGTAATGACTTTACTGGACGGTAAATAACAGTCTCACCTGCAAACAATCTGAGAAGTCTGCTCAGATGGTCTCCTAAATCACTTATATAGATCAGGAACGGCAGAGGGCTTATAACACTACCTTGGGGAACGCCAGATATTACTTCTTTCTTACTCGATGACTTTCCGTCAGTTACTGCGACCAGTGATTTTTCAGACAGGAAATCACGAATCCAGAAGCAGAACTGAGACGATACTCTACAGGCACGCAATCTCATTAGAAGTCGCTTCTGAAAATCTAAAAATATGGCATTAGTTTGGGACCACCAGTCGACAGTCGTCATTAGTTCGTGAAAATAAAGAGCTAGCTGTGTTGACAAGAACGATATTGGCTGAATCCGTGCTAACTATGTATCAATAGGTCGTTCTTCTCGAGGCAATTCATAATGTTCGAACAGAGTATATGTTCCAAAATTCTACTGCAACTCGACATCAGTGATATGGCTCTGCAATTCATCGGATTACTCCTGTTTCCTTTCTTGAATACTTTGCAAATTTCCAGTTTGTGAGTGTGGATCTTGCGTCGAGCGAGAGGTTCTATATCACAGCTAAATATAGAGCCATTGTATCAGTGTACTCTGAAAGAAATCTGATTGCCTTCATTAAATGATTTAAACTGCTTCGCTACACCAAGAATGTCTAATTTTAAGTTTCTCATGTTGGGAGCTGTTCTTGATTCGAATTCTGGAATATTAACTTTGTCTTCTTTGGTGAAGGTATTTCGGAAAGCTGTCTTTAGTAACTCCGCTTTATTGGGACTGTCATCGGTAATATTACCATTGGTATTGTGTAGTGAAGTTATTGGTTGAATCTTGCCGCTGGGATACTTTGAGTACTTTGGGAGCAGAGTCCTTGCTATGTTTAGAGCTTCAGTATCCTTTGTTCTTCCTTCCATGAATAACCATAAGCTCAGGAATGTTTACCTGATTTCTTTACCTTTTCTGAACGTAAACTAATCTTCGTTCATCACCGTTCCAATTATATACCTTACAGTTTTCTGTATATTTTTCAAGTAAGGAATTTACGTTACAAGAAGATATCAGATTAATCTTGCGAAAATTTTCGGGTAGATGTGTTCTTGTGATGAACATTCTTTTTCCAAAAAAATGGCTCTGAGCACTATGGGACTTAACATCTGAGGTCATCAGTCGCCTAGAACTTAGGTCTACTTAAAACTAACTAACCTAAGGACATCACACACATGCATGCCCGAGGCAGGATTCGAACCTGCGACCGTAGCGGTCGCGCGGTTCCAGACTGAAGCGCCTAGAACCGCTCGGCCACTCGGGCCGGCATTCTTTTTCCAAAATACGATTGTGTGTATGGTTTCATAATCTTTGGAAGCCACATCAAATATCTTTCCTTAAGGTCATGCCATTCAATGCTCCGTTAAGCCGCTACTCGTTACTCAGAATACCTATAGAATGGAATGACCTTGTAATAGATTCCGGCTATGAGAAGCGCTGGAAAGAGACGGAACTTTTATTGAACGTTTCAGGAACTTTCAAAGTTGCGCAAACACGTTTGGCACACTACGTACAGACAATGAATATACAACCACAAGAAAATACTGTACCGAGGTAAGAAAGTAAAATGTATTCATCAGTGTGGTAAAGAAGATTCATTGCTCCTGCCGACAACTTGGGGGGACACCCCAAGATCTTAAAAGCGCGAACACACTAATAAGCAGCCTGTTAACTACTAATGTTACTACGACTACTGTTAAGACTATTTCTCGTCTTATTGCCGGTACTAATGCTACTAATACTACTATTGTTATGACTATCATAAACTGCAAAAACTACTGTTATGTCTTCAAATGTCCGCAGAAGAGGAGAATCGCAACATCACTCTGCACTGACGCAAGATCCGCCGTATGCTCTCCGAAAGAGAGGCATATTTCTGTGTCAGTTTAACCATCTGTGGCTCACCTGAACCCAACGGCATAATGTGGCTATCTGGAGGTGTCAAGAATGGTTCATTTCGTCAACAAGCGGCTCTTTTGTCTTCACTGATGAGATAATCGCTCATTATAACAAATAACACAACGTCTGAGACCAAATACAGTACCACTAAGTTACTCTACCCCATGCCATGTGCATGCTGATGTGCAGCGTGTTTACATACAGTACATGGAAATTTCTTCTCTTTACCAGTTGGTCATTTCGTAGACTGAAACAGCCAAAGAAATTTATCCACCTGCCTAATATTGTGTAGGGCCTCCGCGAGCACGCCTCCGCAACACGACGTGGCACGGACTCGACTGATGTCTGAAGTAGTGGTGGAGAGAATGGACACCATGAATCATGCATGGCTGTCTATAAATCCATAAGAGTACGATGGGATGGACATCTCTTCTGATCAGCACGTTGCAAGGCATCCCAGATATGCTCAATAATGTTAATGTATGGGGAGTTTGGTGGGCATCGGAAGTGTTTAAACTCAGAAAAGTGTTCCTGGAGCCACTCTGTAGCGATTCTGGACGTGTGGGTTGTCGCATTGTCCTGCTGGAATTGACCAAGTCCGTCGGAATGCACAATGGACATGACTGGATGCAGGTGATCGGACAGGATGCTCACGTGGCAGAGTCCTATCTAGCCGTATCAGGGGTCTTATATCACTCCAACTGCACACGCCACACACCATTACAGAGCCTCCACCAGCGTGAACAGTCCCCTGCTGACATGCAGGGTCCATGGAGTCACGAGGTTGTCTCCATACCCGTACCCGTCCATCCGCTCGATACAATTTTAAACGAGACTCGTCCGACCAGGCAACATATTTGCACTCATCAACAGGCCAATGTCGGTGCTGACTTGCACAGTCGAGGCGTATAGCTTTGTGTCGAGCAGGTACACGAGTAGGTCTTCGGCTCCAAAAGCCCATACCGATGATGTTTCGTTGAATGGTTCGCACGCTGACACATGTTAATGGTCCAGCATTGAAATCTGCGTATCTGTGTATCTGAATATGTGTGCCTATAATAGTTTCTTTGGCACTTCAGTGTAGTATCTGAAGTGTAATGGATGCCATTGCATCAGTGAGACATACCTATCTCCAGACCATAGCCTTTACGGGGTGATTAGGTTGGCACGGGTGTCTGCACAGCCAGTGCGAGGTGATTGGATTGGCGCGGATGTTTGCACAGCCAGTGCTACATCTCTATTTCGATATCTGAGAAACCTTAAAATGAGCAGCGCAGCTTTGTAGCGTTATTCAGAGATGTGCTGAGGCAGGATCCCCTCGCTGGGGTCTGTGTGGTATTTACTAAGCCTGTCCCGTTAATGAAACGAATCTACTATATCTGATGTGGTACTGCACTTTCTTAAGATTTTGATTCGAATGGAGCAAATGGAAAGCATTCATGCTGTAGAATGTCGCGAATGCTCCAGCTCTCTGAATGACTCTCAAGCTATACAGTGCATGTTAAGAGCATTTAAAATAAGAACTTCTGCCTTCAATGGCTGGGAAAGAGGTCTCATTCCTCTCGGTGCTAGAATCAACCGACGTGGGAAAAGTAAGTGTGCACTGAAAGTCCACAGGCTCAAGTGCTTCCCCTTTTATGTTATTTCATCGCTGTTAAAGTTGGGTCATATGTCACTGCGAAGAAGGGCAGCAAAGAGTCAGATATTCGAGTGTTTTCTACCTCTTCCTAGCCCCTCAGGCGAATTACGAATGGTTAATAATCCAATGAAGATTATTATCTTCTCCTCCGACAGATCCCTCGAACGTGTAATACCTGTGTCATAGATATTACAGTGTACCACATTTTAACTGAGTGTTTTATATTTAGGCATGAGGACAGAGGCTAGTGTAAAAGCAGATGTGCTCTATATTTAGCAGACGAAGAGTCTGATGTATTGCGAATTTTAAAATTCTGTCAAACGTCGTCCTCCCCAAAATTACTAGGGAAGTGGTTCCAATGGGCAGTCAAAGTGGCTGGCTCATTCAGGTTATTTGTACGCCATTAGATGGCCACACATTCTACTGTAGCGCATACTTCGTTATTAAATGTAGATTTTACTAGCCATGGCAATATTTACAAATTTTGTACTATGACGGATAATTTTATATTGTGGACGAGTGGGACGAGATAACATTAAGATAGGAGAATATAAGTGCGCTTTAACTGATAACAGCTCTCGTCTCGAGCAGTTTAGTGATGGTGCCAACAACCTTCACACACACACACACACACACACACACACACACACACACACTCACACACAGTGCTACAGGGTGCTTGTAATAACTACCATTATTTGTCTGGCTTCCAGTGAGACCCTTGTGTAGTCTCACAGAACGAAGTGGAGTATGTGATAAAGAGCGCTGTTACGACAGTGTCCGGGTTGTTGTCCAGGAAGTGGAGGAGAAACGACCCCGGAAGCGTTTGCAGACGTGAGCGGAAAACCTCCGCCTGTGCCAACTCCAGCGTGTCTCGCCTTGCCGCATTATGGTTCATATGTAGTCTACGTTTTATAGCCTCTGGGCCGACAGTGGGCCCTCATTTATCCTCTTCGTCGAATGAAATGAAAGACTTTTCATCTTCCGGATTTGCTAGACAAAGTAATGAAGAAGGGATGACGTGTAGTTCATGATTACCAAAAAGTATGTCACTCCTCTGGGCTGAAGCCGTGTCATGGAGCAAGGGCACCATGTTATGATACTTACTAATCGTAGTAATGTATACTCAGAGGTCCTGTTGCTGGCACTGCTTTTTATCCTCTCCTTTCAACAATCAACTATAGGCTTAATACCCGCTCATTATGTTTGCTCAATTAAATAGGCACGTCTAAGAGTGAATTAATCATCAATGCCTCTGTCTTATCAGCAAAACGTCTTGTTGACGTTTTTGGGCAAGTGCACGGATCATTTCTTAATTGATTTGCACTCCAGGCTGCCCCTAAACACAAACATTCTCTTAAGCATGTACTATGACACTATAAATGATCTTCTGTTTCGACCAACGTATAAAATCCAATCTGTCCACCTTTAGATTACCTCGTAGACATGATTTAGATCATTATGACGAATCTTCGTCTGTAAACTGCCAGCTAACTACTTGCAGAGATCCGAGAAAGATAAGACGTCAGCGTGCACAAAGTAAGATCACCCTTCAATTCAGGTAGATGGACAATCAATTGATGTTTGATTTAACAATGGCGAATGGTTCTTTCTCTCTCATTTTAATGTTACTATGCCATTCATGTGGCTTAAATTGGTGTCTGGTAACCATAAATCCCTGTTAGCTATACCAGCACCATCCTGCTGTCCCAGTATTAAACAGTATTATACACGTAGCGTGAATGTAGACTATAGAACTGACAACTACAGAAATTCCATAAAGTTTAGTGGATGCAGCGTCGCGAACACTACTTCCTCTATCGACATTTCAGCCACAGTCTTCCGGGCATGCTCGGAGTGAGTCAAAGGCTGGTGACTTTAAGTTACAATACATTGCAGTACATGGCACACCCATCCACATGGACCTGCACTTGCTTGCGGGTATTTGTTTTGGAAAGAGATTTTCATAGCCCCACTTTGTTTTTATTTTACTTGTTTATTCTTAATGCTGTTACGTCTCGTTTAGGGGTCGCAGCCCCATTACGAAGCGCTCATGTGTGTTGAGATTTCTGACTGACAACATCACCGGCTAACATTCATTGAGGCAACGATTCCAGATCAGTTAAATTTCGAACTTGCAACGCATAAAGCCTGTTTCTTCTTTTAATATTCTGGCCGTATACCTTTCAGCTATCTTTAGAGTTAATCGACGAACTCAAGCTACAGCATTCCGTCCTTTTAAACCCGCGGACCGCGCCACTGCGCATGCTGCCACAGATATACAAGGACCAGAGGCGATCGACGGCAAATAAGTATACATAAATTGTATCTGTGGCCACATGGTCGGTCCATGCTGAGATACACTACTGACCATTAAAATTGCTAGACCAAGAAGAAATGCAGACGATAAACGGGTATGACTGACATGTGATTACATTTTCACGCAATTTGGGTGCATAGATCCTGAGAAATCAGTACCCAGAACAACCACCTTTAGCCGTAATAACTGCCCATGCAGCTTCAACATGATACCACAGTTCATCAAGAGTAGTGACTGGCGTATTGTGACGAACCAGTTGCTCGGCCACCATTGACCATTGTCAGTTGGTGAGAGACCTGGAGAATGTGCTGGCCAGGGCAGCAGTCGAACATTTTCTCTATCTAGAAAGGCCCGTACAGGACCTGCAACATGCGGTTGTGCATTATCCTGCTGAAATATAGGGTTTCGCAGGGATCGAATGAAGGGTAGAGCCACTGGTAATAAAACATCTGAAGTGTAACGTCCACTGTTCAAAGTGCCGTCAATGTGAACAAGGGATGACCGAAATGTGTAACCAATGGCACCCCATACCATCACGACGGGTGATAAGCCAGTATGGCGATGACGAATACACGCTCCCAATGTGCGTTCACCGCGATGTCGCCATACACCGATGCAACCATCATGATGCTGTAAACAGAACCTGGAATTATCCGAAAAAATGACGTTTTGCCATTCGTGCACCCCGGTTCGTCGTTGAGTGCACCATCGCAGGCGCGCCTGTCTGTGATGCAGCGTCAAGGGTAACCGCAGCCATGGTCTCCGAGCTGATAGTCCATGCTGCTGCAAACGTCGTCGAATTGTTTGTGCAGATGGTTGTTGTCTTGCAAATGTCCCCATCTGTTGACTCAGGGATCGAGACGTGGCTGCACGACCTGTTACAGCCATGCGGACAAGGTGTCTGTCATCTCGACAGCTAGTGATATGAGGCCGTTGGGATCCAGCATGGCGTTCCGTATTACCCTCATGAACCCAGCGATTCCATATACTAACAGTCATTGGATCTCGACCAACACGAGCAGCAATGTCGCGATACGATAAACCGCAATCGCGATAGACTACAATCCGACCTTTATCAGAGTCGGAAACGTGATGGCACACATTTCTCCTCCTTACATGAGGCATCACAACAACATTTGTCTCCATTGATCTCGATGTAGTCGATGTTGTAGACCAGAAGCTGTATTTCATCCTTCCTTCAATTTCCGCACATCATCCGAGTACTGACCGTCGAGTATCTTTGAAGATTTCCGGTTCGTCTTGAATACTGCTAGGAGAGAAGGCTCCTCGTTTAACGAGTCCTTGCTCAGTTTGCGTGACAGACTAACACGTGAACTGGTTGATATGCCCACAGGGGAAGTAGCACGACGTCTTAATTAATGTGACCTCGATGGCCAGGCCACTTTTCCGTTCTATCGCTCCATCATTTACACGCAAGCTGTTATCAAATGTTTCCTCCCATCATTTTGGAAATCCATTCTCCTTCTAATATTTATTTATTTGCTATTTTCTGTTAGTCTGTTATCTACATACAAGAACACATGAATTGGCATGAATAGAGCACATATTTTAACATAATTTCAAATTACTTAAAATATCTACATAAAATAAAAATATTGTGAAGAAGAAAGAGTCTACATACTCCATATGACCATCTGGCGCACAGATATATGTCCATCCAGAATCCAGGAGGCACATATGACTGGTCTGCTACACTATGCTGCACTGCCAGATCACAAATTTCGTAATTTATATTTCTGGACAACACTACTGTACAAAACTACACTACACACCACTACACTGCACTATTGCACTTGGTATCATAACCTAGTTCGAATTCTTAGTTGTCTGGATAGTTAGCCCTAGCCGCGCTGAGGTAAAACTCAGGGTTCAACCGCAACTGTGTGTGAAATCCTACGGGACTTAACTACTAAGGTCATCCGTCCCTAAGCTTACACACTACTTAACCTAAATCATCCTAAGGACAACACACACACACAGCCATGCCCGAGGGAGGACTCGAACCTCCGCCGGGACCAGCCGCACAGCGCACGACTGCAGCGCCTTAGACGGCTCGGCTAAACCTCAGGATTCACGGAGGCTGTGCTGCTGTGTCACCCAAGGTGTAAAGATTGGGAGATGGCTGTCAGGATCTCAGGGAATCCTTCCACATCCACCCCGAGGCTCTTCTCCTGACTGCTTCTGGAAGGTTGTTGTAAGTGAATGCTCTTCTTTAGTGCGTCTCGTTGTTATGATATAAGGCCTCTTCTTCGCTGTCTCTCAGCCATGTAGGCTTGCAGTTCATAAGCTGATATTTTAGCTGTCATCAAATTCAGCTTATGCCCCAGTTCCTCATTCCTTATTATATTATACACTGAGGCGACAAACGTCATGGGACAGCGACATGGACATATACAGATGGCGGTAGTACCGCGTACACAAGGTATAAAAGGGCAGTGCGTTGGTCGAGCTGTGATTTGTACTCAAGTGATCCACGTGGAAGAGTGTCCGACGTCATTATGGCCGCACGACGAGAACTGACAGACTTTGAAAGCGGAAGCGTAGTTGGAACTAGATGTGTGGGACATTCCATTTCAGAAATCGTTAGAGAATTCAGTATTTTGAGATCAACAGCGTCAAGAATTTGACAAGAATGCCGAATTTCAGACATTGCCTCTCACCACTGACAACGCAGTGGCCGACGACCTTCACTTAATGATCGAGAGCGGCGGCGTTTTTGTAGAACTCTCAGTGCTAACCGACAAGCAAAACTGAGTGACATAACTGGAGAAATCAATGTGGGATGTATGACGAATGGATCCGTTGGGATAGTGAGGCGAAATGTGGCGTTAATGGGCTATGGCAGCGAGCAACCAACGCGAGTGCCTTTACTAACAGCACGGCATCGGCTGCAGTGCCTCTCCTGGGCTCGTGAGCACATTGGTAGGACCCTAGTCGACTAGAAAGCCGTAGCCTGGTCAGGTAAGTCCCGATTTCAGTTGGTAAAAGCTGATGGCAGGGTTAGAGTGTGGCACAGACTCCGCGAAACTATGGACCCAAGTTGTCAACAAGACACTATGCAAGCTTAAGGTGGCTCCATAAGGGTGTGGGCTCTGTTTACAAGGAATGCGCTGGCCCGCTGGTCCAACCGAACTCACTGACTGGAAATGGTTATCATCGGCTACTTGGAACCCATTTGAAGCTATTCAAGGACTTCATGTTCCCTAACAACGATGGAATTTTTATGGATGCCAATGCTTCATGTCACTGGTTTTTAGTACGTTGTAGGAAGTTCGAGTGAATGATTTTGCCTTGCAGATCGACTGACATGAATCCCTTCGAATATTTATGACACATAATCGAGAGATCAGTACGTGTACAAAATCCTGCATCGACAGCACTTTTGCAGCTGCGGACGGCTGTAGATGCGTCATGGCTCAATATTTCTGCCGGAGAGTTCCAACGACTTGAGTCCACGCCACATCGAGTTGCTGCAGTACGCCGAGCAAAATGAGGTCTGACACGATATTAGGAGGTATCCCAGGACTTTCGTCACCTCAGTGTAGAGTGTTGTATCACCAAAGGTGTTTCTGTCCTGGTCTGTAACATCTTGTTTAATGACACATTCCCATATGATGTGATCTAGGGTGCCGATTGGTTTACATTCATAAGTGTCTGTGATGGTTTGTCGTATTTTCAATAAGTAGTTGGGTTGCGGCCCATGTCCCGCCAGGTAGAGTCTAGTTCTCTTGCTCAAGGAAGTATGACATTTCTCGATCTTTCCATTGTATTAGGAAGTAACTGGTAAATTCTCATTCCCGTTTCTGCCCTGTCCCACATTTCTTGCCGGCCGGTGTGGCCGTGCGGTTAAAGGCGCTTCAGTCTGGAACCGCCTGACCGCTACGGTCGCAGGTTCGAATCCTGCTTCGGGCATGGATGTGTGTGATGTCCTTAGGTTAGTTAGGTTTAAGTAGTTCTAAGTTCTAGGGGACTGATGACCACAGAAGTTAAGTCCCATAGCGCTCAGAGCCATTTGAACCATTTGAACCCACATTTCTTGCTATTCTTCAACAATGCATGCCTTTATTTCCTTATTCGATAGAGCGCTTGTGACCGGTATCTCCTTCACCTCATCACATTCACCCTTATTTGACAAGTATTCTACACTTTTATTTGCTATGGGTGGGTCTGGAGGCAGCAAACCTCAGTCGGTGTTGTTCCTTACGTACCAGTCAGGCGCAGGAGTACGATACTCTGAGCTCGCCGTAGAGCCTGTGCTCTCCTCATCTTTCTAGCTCTGTCCGTAGCCCGCAATAACGATTAAGACTGCGTTGTGGTACGTTCCTTCAAATATCCAATGTCCAAGGAATGAATGACACCGCTACCCGATGAGGCGGACTGGAAAACCTAAAAACCGATTGCAGCCAGTGTGTTATCTACAACAGATGACCTCAGACATTGTATTTTTGAATCTTCAGCGGAGACAACTGGGAACTGTGATCAGAGAATTGTGAACTAAATACTCTGAAACGTATTTACTATGGCATGTAAAGTATATGCCGGTTTAATGCTGCTTCATATCGGATAGTTCTAACTGTAAACAACGTACCGTAACAGTGCAACCTAACTAACAATAAACACATACGAATTAGCTGGCAGCTTTTATAAGAAGTGCGAGAGGCAGGAGATACTATACCGCATCAGTGTTCTTGCAAAACTTTCTGAAATTCAGAAGGGAAGGAGACGTGGCCAAGGAAACGTGGGAATAAATTGTTACTGGAATCACCGCAGGTGTTCGGCGTTTAATAACAGCCAGATGACGGCTGTCATCAACAGGCAGTAAATTTCTACAAACGGCTATGCGAGCGTGCAGCGGAACTCGTTCCAACATAATTAAGACAGGCACTTCGTTTTCACCGTCTTACGTTTCTGCCGCTCATATTTCCTTTCCCTCGCTAATTAAACTTAGTCAGTCGGAGAAAGTGCCGTCTGTATAATTGGAAACCCACAGCTCAGGGATATCTCCTGTGTTAACAGCCCCACGGCGCTGCTATTCATCCGTGTTTACTTCTCCTCACATCTTACTTGACGACCTAGCGGGTATTCCGTCGCTGGCAGACTTGCAGACTTGAGTAAAGCAGATCGCTTTCAAAGATGTACTGACATTAAAATCACAGAATATAACAAGAGTGATTGTTTGCTATGAACTCGAACTGCTTAGTTTTATTTGTGTGCGAGTACGTCAAAAGAGTAAAGAATAATTAATGGTTTCATATTTTCCGATATGCACCTAACGCTTCGCTGCTAAAGAATCAGGTTTTAAAGCAATGTTTATTTCTATATTTAACAATAACTGAAACAAGTAAAAATTTTAATTTTAATATTTTCAGAAGATTTTAAGTTAATATGTCTTGTCCCTTGAGAATAATGCTGGTCTATCATTCCTACATTCACAATTTGTTTTTACCCACAAATAAGGCTCTAAAGAAATGATAATGTTTTATGTGTGTCCATTGTATACTTTAGAACTTCAGGCAAGTTTGAAAACCAAACTAAAATGCACCGCAGTAACTATACTACTGCCAGACCTGTTGCACTATTTTCACTTACATTCATATTTTCTCTTTGGCTGATACAATTTTTGTTACTGTCTGATCTGTGTACTTCAGCTCTTTGTGATAGCTATGATGCGCAACACATTGAAAGGATCGCGTTTTCAAAACCCGGTAATTGTTTCCATTGGCGACGTTTAAGACTGAATTTTTGCTCAAAGGTGCCTACAGTTTTCCTCTGTAATGATGCAAAAGAGTGGCGCCCTGTGACGTCAACCTCGGGGTCGACGACACTTCAAACAACAAGGTGTCGACACTTGAAAAAAAAAAAAAAAAGAAAGAAAAAAAGGCCACAGCTAAGAAGTGCATGTGGCGTGTAAGGTAGGTTAATGATGTCACATTGGCGCCAGGTATCCCCACAATCCTGCCCAGCGCCACCGTGAACGTGTTCTCCGATGGGAAGGCCGTCACATCCCCTCTTATCCATATTTCACCCCTTCTTTTGAGGTCTCTGTGATGGAGTTTAGAATGGCGACACCCCAGCGTTGAAATCAATAAATGTGGGCGGGTGCCACCGAGGGTGTTGTCGAACGGGGGGGGGGGGGGAGGCGAGGGAGGGGGGGAGGGCGAACGCTGTTTATTTCAAGCATATGTCATGTCACAGCTCTGAAAAAGCATAAGCACCCCTTGCTGCTCCAGACAGGTTCAAATTTCGTTGAATGATTTTGAACAGTTCCTAAGGGTTCCAACTTGTGCACGAGAGCGAAAACTGCGGCTGTGCTGCACTCCAAAGGTGTGCGATCACGTCCAGTCGCGGTGCAGATCCACAGTGTCCTTAGAGACGGGCTGAAACGTTCAGGATTGTCAGCAGCGTCTCCGTTTCTCAAGGACGCCGTCCTGTTGCTCGTCCCACTGAGGAATGTCGTTTCCGACAGCGAAATGTGCAGGAATGAACGTCCAAAGGAAAGGGTCGGTTTCACTGAAGCCCTTTGTGCATCCCAGGGCCTTTTCGTGTTGATTATGAGCGACGGTGTGTCTTAAATCTTTTCCCTGGATACCCCTTAGAAAATCACTTGATTTTAACGCTAGGTGTTGCCGTCTTGATCTCCATCGCTGAGGCCTCAAAAGAAGGCGTGAAATGTGGGTAGGAGGGAGTGTGACGACCTTCCCATCGTCAGACACGTCCACGGTGGTAGTGGGCATATTGTGGTGAAATGTGGCGCCAATGAGACATCATTAACCTACCTTACACGTCACTTGCACTTCTAAGCTGTGGCCTTTTTTTTTCGCAAGGGTCGACCCTGAGGGTATTGACGCAGAGCTGCTCGCTTTAGCACCTTTTACTTGGCAATGGGAGACAGTTACGGGATTTAGAAAAAAAGCGATCCTTTAACTGTGCTGCGCAGTGTATATGATGGAGACGAGAAATCCTTGAAGAAAACTGTCTTGATGTTAATAGTTTTCTTTCCTTTCCCTTGTGCTTCATCAACTGAAATTATTTTCACACACGATGGTGTAAGTGGCTGAGTGGCCGTCCGTAGAACAAATGGCATAACAAGACACAAAGCCTAGCCTATGTGTGCTATTCATAGCACAGTTTTAGGTATCGGCGCAGTGAAGCGATCAGGCCTTAACGAGCTGTCTTTTTAACGTATCTTGTACTGGTAAATGTTACTAAAACTATGTGTTAGATACTTATCTTACTGCCACACTGTTGTTTATATTGTCAGTAGCGCCATATATTCCTTGCTGCAGTACAAATAGATGTTAGTTATGTTAAGTAGCTAATGTTTGTTGTCTCTGTTACAGTAAACGGCCAGAAAAGAGGCATGATTAATACGCTAGTAATGCGAGCAGGACGAATATGTGAGCCGCAGCACCTCAGATCCGAAATGCAACACCTGGAAAGTGTTCTGAGCAGCAATGAGCACTCCACAAGTTATATTAGTAGTGTAACAGAACCAAACACTCGGCGAAGTAACAAATCAGAAAAAGAAACGTCAGGTACGGCCATTCTGCCATACATTTCCAGAGTGACGGACAGAATGGGCGGTATATTGGGCAAACACGGCGTAAAGACGATTTTCAAACCGACAAAGAAGATCAAGGAGTGTCTTAGATCGTTAAATGAGGAAGGGGCCCCACTTGCAATGTTGGGATTATACCGCATACCACGCACTTCCGGAAAAGTATATGTCAGTATAACTGGACGATCAGTCAATACCAGGATCAAAGAACATATGCTACATTGCAGGTTGGGGCAAGTGGAGAATTCGGCCGTGGCAGAGCGCGGACGGTATGAGACGGACCACGTAGTAAAATTCGCCGACACGGAAGTCCTGGCTGTAGAGAAGCACTATACCACCCGCTTGTCCAGAGAAGCTATAGAAATGCAAAAACAGGGTAACAGCTTCAACAAGAAATAAGAAATCCTTAAGGTAAACGGATCCTGGCTTCCCGTGCTGCAGCGAACGACCGTCGCAGGTAGCAGGAGGAGAACCGCGCCGGAAATGACTACGGAGAACCGGCCGCTGTGACCAAGCGGTTCTAGGCGCTTCAGTCCGGAACCGCGCTGCTGCTACGGTTGCAGGTTCGAATCCTGCCTCGGGCATGGATGTGTGTGATATCCTTAGGTTAGTTAGGTTTAAGTAGTTCCAAGTTCTAGGGGACTGACGACCTCAGATGTTAAGTCCCATAGTGCTCAGAGCCATTTGAACCATTTTTTTGACCGCGGAGAAGCCCTCGGACGTTGGCGCGCCAGGTACGTATAGTCTGCGACCGCGAGCTCGGCTCCAGTTCACCTCCAGCAGTGGAGAGTAAAGCTTTGACAATGCCAGCCACTCGTGCTGGCGAAACGTCAGTAAAATCATCAGACGAACACCGGCCGAAGAATCAGACAGAACTCAACAGGCAGTTTCTCAATGAGGTTTTTCTTACCAAACTGCATAGCAAGTTTGTAAATCGTTCTCATCTGTTAAATTACTATTACCGAACTGTTTTTGTGTGCTAAATTACTATTTTAAACATTTTCCAAGTTTAAAATTTTTATTATTACTCGTGTTTTTTTTCTCATTCCTAACATCTTCCTATGGTTCAAATGGCTCTAAGAATTATGGGACTTAACATCGAGGTCATCGGTCCCCTAGAACTAGAACTACTTAAACCTAACTAACGTAAAGACATCACACACATCGATGCCCGAGGCAGGATTCGAATCTGCGACCGTGGCAGCAGCGCGGTTCCGAACTGAAGCGACTAGAGCCGCTCGGCCTCAGTGGCCGGACGTCCTCCTATATTTTAGTACATTACGCTTTACTGACAAACTATTTTCGTTTTCATATTGTGTAGACCTACTTTCAGGTAGCGTACTTTGTTTTGATGCCGCGAAATGCGTTCGTACATTGTTTTGTTCTTTTGTATATACAGGATGTTACAAAAAGGTACGGCCAAACTTTCAGGAAACATTCCTCACACACAAAGAAAGAAAATATGTTATGTGGACATGTGTCCGGAAACGCTTACTTCCCATGTTAGACCTCATTTTATTACTTCTCTTCAAATCACATTAATCATGGAATGGAAACACACAGCAACAGAACGTACCAGCGTGGCTTCAAACACTTTGTTACAGGAAATGTTCAAAATGTCCTCGGTTAGCGAGAATACATGCATCCACTCTCCGTCGAATGGAATCCCTGATGCGCTGATGCAGCCCTGGAAAATGGCGTATTATATCACAGCTGTCCACAATACGAGCACGAAGAGTCTCTACATTTGGTACCGGGGTTGCGTAGACAAGAGCTTTCAAATTCCCCCATAAATGAAAGTCAGGAGGGTTGAGGGCAGGAGAGCGTGGAGGCCATGGAATTGGTCCGCCTCTACCAATCCATCGGTCACCGAATCTGTTGTTGAGAAGCGTACGAACACTTCGACTGAAATGTGCAGAAGCTCCATCGTGCATGAACCACATGTTGTGTCGTACTTGTAAAGGCACATGTTCTAGCAGCACAGGTAGAGTATCGCGTATGAAATCATGATAACGTGCTCCATTGAGTGTTGGTGGAAGAACATGGGGCCCAATCAAGACATCACCAACAATGCCCGCACAAACGTTCACAGAAAATCTGTGTTGATGACTTGATTGCACAACTGCGTGCGGATTCTCGTCAGCCCACACATGTTGATTGTGAAAATTTACAATTTGATCACGTTGGAATGAAGCCTCATCCGTAAAGAGAACATTTGCACTGAAATGAGGATTGACACATTGTTGGATGAACCATTCGCAGAAGTGTACTCGTGGAGGCCAATCAGCTGTTGATAGTGCCTGCACACGCTGTACATGGTACGGAAACAACTGGTTCTCCCGTAGCACTCTCCATACAGTGACGTGGTCAACGTTATCTTGTCAATTGCTTCGAACGTCTTCCTGTCGGGACACCTTCGTTCTGGAAATCTGTCTTGATACAAACGAACCGCGCCACGGCTATTGCCCCGTGCTAATCCATACATCAAATGGGCATCTGCCAACTCCGCATTTGTAAACACTGCACTAACCTGTTGATGCTACGTACTGATGTGCTTGATGCTAGTAAGGTAGAGCAATGAGTCGTATGTCAACACAAGCACCGAAGTCAACATTGTCTTCCTACAATTGGGCCAACTGGCGGTGAATCGAGGAAGTACAGTACATACTGACGAAACTAAAATGAGCTCTAACATGGAAATTAAGCGTTTCCGGACACATGCCCACATTACATTTTTTCTTTATGTGTGTGTGAGGAATGTTTCCTGAAAGTTTGGCCGTACCTTTTTGTAACAACCTGTATACCGGGTATCCCTCCTATGAGTCGTATTTTCTCTGATGTTTCGGAAGATATCTGCTGATTTGTTTTTGCGATGTGTTGCTGGAATCACCCCAAATAGCGCTCATCAAGTCTCCCACGCAACGCTCAGTGTTGACGGATTGCGTCGGTTTGTTTCCCGTTTCGAACAAAACAGATTTTCAAAGCGGAATTTTAAATGCCCATTGGACAGAGCGGTCCCGAATGAATTTAGTGGGATATTCACTTTTTCGATATATGTTAACAGGGAAATTGAAACACCAAGAACAGCCAGGATTCCAGCAGCGGCTGGGTAGTGCTGCTGTATGGTGGTAGCAGTCGGTGCAGACCGTGGTGTGTGGAACAGTGTGTCCCAGCCTGTGACACACTTAGATTTCTTAAGAAGGAGGGAGGGGGTGGGACTGTATGTCCCATTTTTTTTTTTTTTTAGGCAGCGTGCTTTGTCTTAGCTTGTCTGTGTGTTTATGGCTTCAACAAAGTAATAATTTCCAGTATGCACACACACAGACACATACATACACACACACACACACACACACACACACACATACACGTTAGTACATGTCATTCCCAATTACACGCAAGTGTCAGACGCTGCCACAGCCACAAAAACAAAACAAAAGGCGACACATTCGAGAGCTTCACACGAGTTGAAACTGGATCTACATAACACGAAAAAGAAAATTTATTGTGTGTCAGTGAGGTGCAATGGGCAAAACATCTATCTGTAGAAAAACGTTAGGAGAGGAGGCAAAGAAATGCGACTATTAGTTCTTAAGCCTTAAAATAAAGCGATATGCTTCTCATCTAAGTAAGACTTTTATTACAGTCACAAAATCCGGTACATATCCCATATTATTCGGAGCGGTACAAATTGTCAACTTTCGCCATTGATTTTAATCAATGCCCGCTCGCAGCCAATATCTGTAATATCATTGCGTCTTAATAATGGCTGCTGGATCAGAAAGGTATCTATTCCTTAGGATATGTCCGAAAGAACAGATACCACATAGATTCATACTACCTGTGATGCGTACAGCACATAGCATGTCGTTCTCAACGGAGAGAAGTTTTGAGACGCAAAAGTAACTTCGGGAGTACACCAAAGGGGCGTTATAGGACTAATACAATTCACGATGTATACAAATGGCGTAGTGGATAAACTCGGACGATGCTGCTGTACACAGAGAAGTAGCAAGGCTAGAAACGTTTAGGTAAATGCAGGAAGAACCGCAGGGGACCGACGCTTGGTGCACGGATTGGCAGTTGTCTCTCAGCATAAAAAAATGTGACATACTGCGCTTAAACAGGCATAAAGATCCATTTTGTATGTCTACGCGATTGCACTGGACTACAAGATCGCGCTGGAAACAGACACATCCGTAAACTATTTAAGAATACATGTACGGAACGATTTAAAGTGGAACGAACTCACACAACTAATCGCAGATAAGGCAGATGCAAGACTGAGATTCATTAGAAGACCTCTCTGGATATGTTGTCCACCCACAAAGAAGGCAGCTTACAAAACACGCGTTCGACCAGTTCTTGAATATTGCTCGTCAGTCTGGGACGCATGTGAGGTAGGATTGATAGGGGAAAAAAAGAAGATCCAAAAAATGCAGTGCGTTTCGCTGCAGATTCACTTAGTATACACAAAACAGACACGGAGGTGCTCAGCCAACTCCAATGGCAGACGCTGCAGGAGAGACATTCTGCATCATAGTGCGGTTTACTGTTATGATTCCAGGAGCGTACATTCATAGAAGAGACAACCAATAAATTGTTTCTTCCGTACATCACGCGAAAATACCACGAAGGGGAAATTAGATAGATTAGCGCTCACACGCAGGCTTACCAACAGCTGTTCTTCCCGCGAACAATACGCGACTTGAACAGGAATAAGGGGGAAGTGACAGTGGTACACCGTAAAGTAGCTTGCAGTGGATGTAAAACTGCGACTGCGGAAGAGAGACCTATGATTCGCGGACCCCGCTTTAAATCGCGTGACAAAGTTAAAAATCACAGATCCGATATTACTGATCATAGCCCAACAGCAGTCTGGTTGCGTTCATACAAATTTCAGGATCCGACGACACGTGGGGAAACATTAACGGTGTTTGTTTAACCATTATCCTAGTTCTTTATAAGATCTTCGGAAAATTCGCAGAGTAAAAAGCATCGTGATGAGAAGTAAAAGAAGTGGAGGTCAGAAAGTCACCCCAACATCGAACTCTTCAATTTATACGGAAACAATATGGTTTATTCGTGAAGAAAAAATGTACGAGGGTTGAACCTAAATACTGGCAACTATTTATTCACAACCGATACAAAAGAGTTACATGTTTGCACTGTTACTGTCCTTCAAAGTAGTCACCAGCGTTGTGTAGAACCCGTTGCCAGCGATGTGGAGGGCGTATTATACAGTTAGCAGAGTCTGTTCTGTTGATGGTGCGAATGGAGCAGTCTACTGCCTGTCGAATCTCTGGAACAGTTCTGAAGCGAATGCCATGAAGTGGTTCCTTCATCTTCGGAATCAAATCAAAGTCACAAGGACTTAAGTCGTATCACCGTTCGTCTTTGGAGCATCATCTGCTATCAGCTTTGCGAAAGAAGCGGGGACACTTTCTGCGCAACCCACCCATCATTTTGCACGACAATGCGCGGGCTCATACAGCGCAAACTGTGGCTGCTCTGTTCAGTCGATGGGACTGGGAAGTACTGTACCATCCACCATACTCCGCGGACTTAAGTCCTTGTGACTTTGATTTGATTCCGAAGATGAAGGAACCACTTCGTGACATTCGCTTCAGAACTGTTCCAGAGATTCGACAGGCAGTAGACCGCTCCATTCGCACCATCTACAGAACATGCTCTGCTAACTGTATCATACGCCCTCCACATCGCTGGCAACGGGTTCTACACAACGCTGGTGACTACTTTGAAGGACAGTAACAGGTGCAAACATGTAACTCTTTTGTATCGGTTGTGAATAAATAGTTGCCACTATTTAATTTCCAACGCTCGTATCAACCAGAAGACATGGTCTTTGCGACAGGTATAACGATCACCTGACTAGATTACTGTCGTTCGTGTTTAATGTTGTTATAGGGCCTGATAGGGTGTATAACGGACGCGAACAGAGTCAGATGTTGAGTCATCAAAATGGTTCAAATGGCTCTGAGCACTATGGGACTCAACTGCTGAGGTCATTAGTCCCCTAGAACTTAGAACTAGTTAAACCTAACTAACCTAAGGACATCACAAACATCCACGCCCGAGGCAGGATTCGAACCTGCGACCATAGCGGTCTTGCGGTTCCAGACTGCAGCGCCTTTAACCGCACGGCCACTTCGGCCGGCTGGTGAGTCATCACTGCGAACACGGAGATGCTGCATACTCGTGTGAGACAGCGAATCAGCATCTGACAGACTGTCGAAGGAGTTTCATTGTGGGTGACCATTTGGCTAGTTGGTCGACTGGTGCAATATCCAGATTTCTGGGGCATTTGGATGTGACAGCCGCGCGGTGTTGGATAGTATAGGAAAGTGAGGGCAGACATACCCGTCATCAGGGTTCAAGCCGACCACCTCTGACCACCAAAAGGGAGGATCTCTGTAACGTGCACTAAGCACATCGTAACCCCTTCACGTCTACGTCTGTCAACCGAGCACAAGTAACGGACTCCCTGCAATATTCCTGGTCTGAGACCAGCATCAACAGCAATCGGAAATTACCATCCCATGTGTAGGCTACCGAAACACAAAAACACAAACGGCTGAGTATGGGACGGTACCATGACCGACGAATGGCGCCACACTGTGTTCCGGATGAATCGCTGTTCTGCACTGCACCGGATGACCATGGTCGGAGAGTCTGCCAGCAACCTGTCGAGAGGTTCCATTCATCCAATGTTTTGGAGAGGCACAACGGTGGCACTCCAGCCCCATAGGCATCGCGGATGACTTCAGGTCGTAGCTGGTAGTGATTGGGGCAACTCTGCCGGCATGATGGTATGTCACGGACATCCTGCGCAATCGTGTATTACTTCTCTTGCGACAGTATCGTGGTGTCATGTTTCAACAGGACAACGCTAGTCTATTCATGGCGCGCGTCTCTATGAACTTGTCTTTGTGGTTTGAGGTACTCTAGTGGCCGGCAAAATCCCCAAATATGTCCTCGGTGGAACATATGTGGGACAAGCTCGAACGTCAACTCCGTCCTAGTCGCGGTATTCAAGATACCAAGAGCCTGTTAGAAGCGTTGTGGATCATCTTGTCTCAGGACAGGATACAGCGGCGTTATGACACCCTTGCCAACCCAGTTAGTGCGTGCAATCGGTCCAACGAGTGCAAAATTATACTGATATGTGGGCTAACACTGCCAAGCTCTTTGTAGACTTAACTGGATTTTGATATCGCTGCAGTAACATCATATAGCTCTCGACTCGTAAAGAGTTTTCCGTTTCCTCCTCCCGTTCTGGAGTCTTCACGTTCTGTATCAGACAGTGTAGTTATTAACTCCCGAGCTGAGTCAAGAGTGTCCCCAAATTTGACATGTGACTGCGTCAAATCGCTGTACAGTCAACTCTGAAAATCGGAACTGGCGGTCAGATATGACTACAAAAAAAAAAAAAAAAAAAAAAAAAAAAAAAAAAAAAAAAGACTGCCGTCATATAATCATGCATGCACGTGTTTAAATCGTGTAGGAAACCGGTGATTCTTGATAATTCTTCGCGTACTGATGGCGCATACCGTCTGTTGTATCCCCTCTATGACCTTAGTGCACGTTTTTGGCTTTCAAGGCTTAATCACTGGATCTGAAAAACGAATTGAGTGTTTCACGCCACCGTGAATTCTCTTTGCCACAACCTCCGCTGAAACTGGGAACAATCCTCAGTTCAGTGCTGTCGCTTGCCAAAACAGACTCTTAAACTAAATTTTACAAACTAATGATGACGAAAGTTGCTCTTACGTCCCCGAAAACTTCAGTAACATATTTACTGAGCACTCAAAGCTTTTCTATGATCTACGATATGATAGAATTCTAGGAAAATGCATCCAGTCGTCCGTAGGGTCACGACATGGAGGGTATCGGAACTTCCGTGTGTTCGGAATATTTTCCGAACTTCCCGCTGATAGTAGCACTCGCTTCAGTAACTAAGGTATTTTCTGGCATCACAGTAAATGTCCGTAAAATAATTCTGCGGACTAAGACTTGATCGAACTGTTACTTCGCGGATAAATCGAATATTTTAATGTTTCTTCAAGCAGCAAGAGTTAAATTAATAAATATATGGTGTCATTTACACAAAGAAAAATATTGTAAAACTGCGTTAGTCTACATGAATCAACAAATATTTTCAAACTTTAAAGTGTCGGCGATTCTGTTATCAATGTATTACAAATAAATCAAAGAACTCGGAAGTACAGGGTGGAGGAAAAACACATAAAGAGAGTGAAAAATTTTAAACACCACAAACCAAAATGAATTACAGACTCAAAATTAAAACAAAGGTAAAAATGAAATACTGATGCTTGAAATTATGTATCTTCGATTTCTGAAATTAGCATTCATAAATACAATTTAAGATTAATACAATAACCCAGTGTACAGTTTAATTAAAAATGAAACTGACAGTTAATACTCAATAACAAGTTCGTGTGAGCAAGATATAGTACAAAGTCTACATTTGTTGAGGTAATAAGTTTCAAGAACGTTGGTGCTGTCACTGTCAACACAAATTAACAACGAATGTGAACTTACCAGTCTATAAAAATCATTCTCATTAGCAGTAGAGGGTGATTCAAAAAGACAAGCTATGAAAGATAGAAACACATTGTGCATGTAACTGGATAGGGAAAGGTTCAAAGTTTTGACACAGTTGCGCTTTTGTTTGTTTGTAGTAACATGGCGACTACACCACAAGAGAAATCGTTTTGTGTGGTAGAATTTGCGCGAAGTCAATCCATTGTTCAAGTGCATCGTGCATTCTGCTGTCGATTCAGGAAGAAGCCGCCTCTGCACCAGCAGATGTATGACTGGCATATAAAATTGTGGGACGTTCGCTGCGTATGCAAAGGAAAGAGCACTAGTCGGCCACGCACGTCTGATGAAACTGTCGAGCTTATGCGAGATGCGTTAACAACGTGCTCTAAAAACGGTGTGCCATGTTCTGAAACGACGATTTTATGTTGCAGCGCTATAAGTTGCAGTTACTGCATCAATTGCGTCCCAGCGAGCATAATATATGGAACGAATTTTGCTTTTCATTTCTCCAGGGTTTAGCAGACATTTTTTCCCGAACGGCTCTTCTTTGCTGGCGAATCAACGTTTCATCCATCGGGGAAAAGCCATAAATTAGGAATTTGGGAGTCAAAAACTTCTGGTGTAACATAAAAGAGACACACTTGAAGTAAATGTGTTTTGTGCCATATCAATTCACAAAGTTAGTGGACTTTTCTTTTTTGCGGAGAGACCTGTTACAGGAATGTCATAGTTATAGGAATGGTCATAGTTACAGGAATGTCATACCTGGACATACGGCAAAATTGTTTGTTTCCTCAACTCACGAAAATATCAATGATTTTATTTTTATGCATTACGGTGACGTGCCTCACTTTCACCTTGAAATGCGGCGTCATCTTAACATCGCTCAGCAACGTAGGATTGGAAGAAGTGAACAACAAGGCTTGTTCATTGCTTTAGGCGTTCCAGGTCACCAGACCTCACACCCTAACTTTGTCCAAATTATGGCAGCTACTCTTCGAGAGCTGAGAAATCGAATTGTTGAAGCTATCGATTCAATAAACAGGGAGCTACGTGTTGATTGGTGAGTGGAATAAAATGGACTACCATTTCTATAGTTCTCGAGCAACGCGTCGTACTCACGTTGACTGTACGGTACAGCGTCTGGGAGAACATAAAACTTTGAAACTTCCTCTATCCAGTCACATTAGCAATTTGTTTCTCTTTTTCATGCTTTATCTATAATAAACAATTTAAATGTGTTCTTTCTTTTTGAATTATCCTGTATTACTAACGAAAGACCACTTGAAAACGAAAATGATCGGATCTGCAGGCCACTAAAACACGGTCACAGCATTCCTGATTCGCAACACAAGGAGACTAAGTCTTTATGGTCGGCTGCGATTTTGAACCTCCGTCTCTCAAAACGCGAGTCCAGTGTGCTGACCACAGCGCCACCTCACTCGGTGACTCGTGCAGAGAAATGTCACATACGTTGTCCAACAATTTTATACACACTCCTGTTTGAGACCTTTCAGTAAATTAGGACAGCAGCTACAGAACGGCTGGTTTATGTTCGTCACCGGGAATTCTCATTAGTGCAGCCACCTCCGTGGCTGATAACAACCCTTCACACAGTAGCACAATTGGCGTAAATTACTCGTAACACATTTTTGCAAACCAATGATCATAAGTGATCTCCTGACTTTGCAGAAAGCTCTTTAAATACTCGTTAGAGTAAACCCTTGCTAGGAAATTCCATGAAAGTCTTCGCTGTGCATTGGACACTTTTCTCGCTGTCACTCCATGCTCACATTGGTGTATAATGCATCCATCTGCCAAAGGCTGCCAGTAAATGAAGTATCCAAGATCCAACGCGGTTAGGAACGTTTTCGAAAAATTTCGCTTATGCTTGGACTCGTGTCGAAAAGTACATGCTCTGTCAGACACTAACGGAAACATCTAAAGTTAATCTCCGGGCTGAAATCGGATCCAGTAATTACTTATATGACAAACCATCCGTACCGGCTTCGTTTCAATGTGATTACCGCATATCTCCCTTGGACGTTGGTGGAAATTTCCGAAAACGGAGACACCATGTCTCTCACTATTAACTCGTTGGTTACCATCATGTAGCTGAATAGGTACTGAGATATGCCTCCCGCCTAGAAAAAGCTTCTTCAGTAGTGGAAATCGTAGTTGTATCCCTTTTATATTAGTCAAGTAGGCTGACCAACTACCCATACAGGGACAGAAAGAACAGCACGTAGCTCTTTACATAACTGAACTACAAGGCGTCTACTCCAAAATGTCCTATTTTCAGTTTGCTTCCAACACAAAATTAAAAGAAATAAAGTTATTTCCTTTTCAAAAATAAGTTGTATTTCAAATTAAGTTTAAAAAAATTACATCATGCAAAAAAAAAAAAAAAATACTTCTACTTCAGCTTCCTGAGGTGACGCGAAGAAAGTCTAGTCTGTATTCAATTTCCATTCAGACCTGCTGGAACATGTTTCGAGTACAAAAATGTCTTTATGGTACAGAGCTACAGTGGCGAACACCCTGTCTTTTTTGTAGCTCTTAAGAACAAAAAATGAATTGGTGTGATGTCAAGAGAACTTGGTGGCCAATTCACGGAACCATCTCGTCCAATCCAGTGTCCTGGAAATGTCCGTTTCAGAGTTGTCCGAACGTCCAACGCCCAGTGAAGTGGATCACCATTGTTGAAACCAAATGTTTTGTTGCAGGTCTCACCCTCGGGAAAAGCAAACATCACCTAATTGTGCAAGTTTGTTGTTTCTGTGACAGTCTCCTCAGCGAAGAACAACGGTCCAATTATCTTGTCGTACAAGAGGCGGTACCAAACGTTCACTCTCCGGCTACCTCGTGTCATCCCTCCCACCCCCCACCCCACAAATGGGAATCCAGAAACATGGAATGGCCTCAAGAGAAAATATTAATCTTGACAAGAAAGCTGGATACTGGGTCGATTCGGCTAAGCATTTCACATACAAAACCATATTGCCGTTGCCTTTCATCGGGCTTTATACGAGGCCTATTCGGAAAGTAAGGTCCTATCGGTCGCAAAATGGAAAGCACTGTGAAAATCAAAAATGTTTTATTTGCAACAGTTTGTCACACCTTCCAGCTCCTTCTCTACATAATCGCCGCTCCGATTTAGACATTTGTCCCAACGTTGTACCAACTTTCCAATACCCTCTTCATAGAAGGCAGCCGCCTGTGCTTTCCACCAATTCTCTGAGCTGATTTACAGCTCGTTGTCTGTGCGAAAACGTTGTCTTCATAGCCAGTGGTTCATGTGAGCAGAGATGAAACTCAGGGAGAGTCAATTACGAGCTCTATTGTGGGTGACCAAACACTTGCCATCGAAAAGGCATCTTCATTGCCCCTTCAGAGTGCGGCCGAGAATTGTCATGCAGAAGGAAACGTATGACAGTTGTGTTATGTGGGCTCCATGACATCAGGCGAAATCTCACACCAGACCCTCATACTTGGGGTGAGACACTTTTGTTCTAAGCATCTTTACGTTCTCACTGTGCAGTCAGAACTGAAAAGTGCGACGTGAGGCGATCGACGGGCATACTAGAGACACTGCCCAACACATTTGTGCGAAGTTTCATCGGATTTTCGCTGTGGTTTCCGTTTCACACTTCATCGAACGTAACCTTTCGAATAGCCCTCGTAGCTTACAGCTACACGTTGCATCCGAAGTTTCCGTGAAGCCGCACGAAATGATTCGCGTGGACTTCGTTGGAGCGCTTTGCGGACACCTCAACTTGTTCTTCGGAGGCACGGCGACCTTTTGCATGACGCTTGATAATACTGCCACTGCCTAGAAACTGCCGATGCCATGCTTTTGTCCTTTTCGTTCCTTGTGCTACTTTCTTGTAAACACAACTAAATTGCCTTTGCACCATAACAAAGTGCACCATAACAATAGATTTAAACTCAGCAAACCAAAGCACAGTTTATGCCTTCTCCTGAACTGAAGCCGTTTTCACTTGGACGAGCAACAACAAAACCATGTAAAGGTGCCAAACGTTGCTTATCGCATCAACTTTAGGTCGTTCTACACTCAATGCTCGAATCAGACCTGAAACAAAGAAAGATTTACGATTGTTAAACCTAGTCTAAAAATAGGACGTTTTGCTGTAGACATCGTATAATAAACTAAAAAATATAGCCTTCGTCAGTGAAACTGTTTCTTTGAGTAGGCGTAACAGTCTTTTTACATCGTCTCTAGGGTCACATTCCGAAGAAGCAGACATTTGCAGAATGTCACTTCATGCAAGTCATCTACGTCAGTATTCTACAGGACGGGCGTTAATATTAACATCGTGCACACCTGTGCCTGCAGTCTGTTTAGGATGCCTTGCAGTCGAAATGGGTTAATAGTCTCTTCATTCTGAAAGTAAACTTGACAAGCATCTCGACCGCCACAACCATAAGATTAGATTGGTTGGTTTGGGGAAGGAGACCAGACAGCGTGGTCATTGGTCTCATCGGATTAGGGAAGGATTGGGAAGGAAGTTGGCCGTGCCCTTTCAGAGGAACCATCCCGGCATTTGCCTGGAGTGATTTATGGTTAGGGTTAGGTTAGGTTAGTGGTGTTTAACGTCCCGTCGACAACGAGGTCATTAGAGACGGACCGCAAGCTCGGGTTAGGGAAGGATGGGGAAGGAAATCAGCCGTGCCCTTTCAAAGGAACCATCCCGGCATTTGCCTGAAACGATTTAGGGAAATCACGGAAAACCTAAATCAGGATGGCCGGAGACGGGATTGAACCGTCGTCCTCCCGAATGCGAGTCCAGTGTGCTAACCACTGCGCCACCTCGCTCGGTCCGTAAGATTAGACTTGCTGTCACTGTGCTACTTCAGAGTCTCAGCAACAAATACATCTGACATTGTATAAAGTGTCAAATTTGTTTTGAGCTCTTCCGGATCTTTGCAATTTAATTTACATTCTTGTATGTTTTCACGAAAAAATTTCATTATTTTGTACCTGTCCGGCGAATGAAGTGTAGTATACCAAGACGTTATAATAATAAATTTAACAAGTTGTAATAACATTCTGCGATATTATCAGGGAAGAAAAAGTCGTCATCAGCGTATCGCACTAAAATATCATTGCGCTGTCCGCATTTAGAGGTTCAGTAAAACGACGCAATGTAAATTGTTCATTTCGGATTGAAAAACAAACATATATTCTAAAATTCAGATGCTCTTCTGTTACATTATTTCCATCACTAATTTCTAAGTAAAATAAACGGAAGGTAGCGGACGCGAGAATTTCTGTAGAGATGGAAGGTGACAACAGAAGAATTTCAGTCGAGTATTTGAAATGTAAGGCTTATCATTGTTAGCTTTTAGCTCTTGTATTTGTCTGCTAAAATTTCAGTTTGATGACACAGATAAAATATTTCTTCTGCAACAGTTTTCATATCAGTGCTCATCACTACGTTTGTCGAAATGGTGCAGCCCTTAATTTTGAACAACTGTGTCTTGT
This sequence comes from Schistocerca serialis cubense, assembly GCF_023864345.2. Classification (NCBI taxonomy): domain Eukaryota; kingdom Metazoa; phylum Arthropoda; class Insecta; order Orthoptera; family Acrididae; genus Schistocerca; species Schistocerca serialis. The sequence continues at coordinate 932,821,290 of NC_064638.1, forward strand.
CAGAGTTTTAAAGATACGATTACTCCGTATGAGTTCGTAAGTTACCATCTAACAAAGCAGTTACGTTTAAGTACAGAAATGTCAGAGTTAAAATTATTTGGCTTCCTGTAGACAGATTCTGTTTGAATCCTCATATCATTGGTAACATACGGGCGAAGTTTGATTTGAGTCGACGCTAACCCTGTTGTGAAGTCTCAAAGCTAAAAGTAAAAAAGATCTTTATCCCAGGTCCCAATCGATGTATCACCTGCAATGAACTTGCTGACATACAAAGAGCGAGCAAACACCCATTTCGATTCCTTGTTGATATCAACATTTCTAAGTTTAACTGTGACTTTACAGTCTTGTGTCCGTCCCGATAGCTGTGTTGGCCTCTGTAATAAAAAAAAAAAAAAAAAAAAAAAAAAAAAAAACTGAGTGGAAGGATCAACAAACGAACTTTAATGGATGTCATGCTACGTCCGCAACGACCAAACACAATGATCACAAAAAAAAGAAGAAAAGAAAAAGAAAATGTGGTCAGCGTGGCGGTCTGTCACGCCAAGGGGCCCGGGTTGATAGTGTTTTTAAAAACCACACCCCCGTATTCTGGAAATGTACGTTTTTCCATATCATGTTGGTGATGTTCATATCTGTGTGAGTGTGTGTGTGTGTGTGTGTGACGCGCGCGAGTGGATGTGTGTGTGTGTGTGTGTGTGTGTGTGTATGTGTGTTTGTGTGTGTTTGCGCTGCATGTTTTTCGACAAATACTGGAGCTAATAACTGATTATGTTCGAGGCAGTGGCTCATTAAGTAAAACTTTTCTGCGCACTTTTGCAACTAGTTTAGCACATCTACTACTGTAATGGAAAGTTGGCGCACAGAGAAACAAATATAGACAACGAAAACGAGTCACAATTATTGCGTTAAAGGTCTCGAGCGACATCTGCAGTTGAGCACGCAACTGGCATTTGCGGCAGCAGAGCGCTATAAGAACGGTGAACACAACAGAAGGCGTGACCACGCTCCTGCTCTGAATGATTGTTGCTATAGTCGCTGTCATGTAAACAAGTAGCTGTCGACGTTTTCTCAAAATTAGAAGTACTTGTAGACAAGGAGTTAACCGCTATCCTTCTTCGTATAAATACAGATATTTTCCGTCTGTCGATCACCGCTTTTATCGTTTCAGCCTAATTTTCGAGAATGTCACCAATCCTCAGAGCTTGTTCAAAAAAACTGACAATCGTGTTCTTATCCCGTATTTGCAATATTACTTAGCTAAAACAATTTTTTTATCTAGCTATAATAAAAACGTTGTATAAATACCATTTCTCGTAGTTACAGAGTAATTAGCCTTGACGAACCATTATAAGTTCACTGTCATACACTAAAGCTAAACTTATGTGCTGTCGCTTTATATTAAAATTTGAAAGAAATTTAATTGATATAAAAAGCATGTAGCGTCAGTGACTTCTCTCTATATGTTCTAGCAGATATGAAAACATAATCTTGAAATAATTTATACAGGCAAACATTACAGATAATTAAATACAAAACATTATCGAGGATTTCCTACGCTCTCACACTTTCACGTGGGACAACACTAGACGCAGACAGCTGAGATGCACAAATTCCGTGAACGAGTAGGAGGGATGGGAGGTGGCGATCGTAAGAACATCCGGCCACTCTCTACCACTGTTGTTGTTGTTGTGGTCTTCAGTCCTGAGACTGGTTTGATGCAGTTCTCCATGCTACTCTATTCTGTGCAAGTTTCTTTATCTCCGAGTAACTACTGCAACCTACATCCTTCTGAATCTGCTTAGTGTATTCATCTCTTGGTCTCCCTCTACGGTTTTTACCCTCCACGCTTCCCTCCATCACTAAATTGGTGATCCCTTGATGCCGCAGAACGTGTACTACTATCGATCCCTTCTTCTAGTCAAGTTGTGCCACAAATTCCTCTTCTCCCCGATTCTATTCAGTACCTCCTCATTAGTTACGTGGTCTACCCATGTTTTTACGATATACATAAACGATCTGGTTGATGGTACTGACGGCGGCATTAGACTGTTTGCCGATGATGCTGCAGTCTACAGGAAAGTAGTATCACAACAGAGTTGCGAACAAATCAATGAGGATTTACGAAAATAAATTCGTTGTGTAACGACTGGCAATTATCTCTCGCGGGCCGGTGTAGCCGAGCGGTTCTAGGCGCTTCAGTCGGGAACCGCGCGACTGCTACGGTCGCAGGTTCGAATCCTGCCTCGGGCATGGGTGTTTGTGCTGTCCTTAGGTTAGTTAGGTTTAAGTAGTTCTAAGTTCTAGGGGACTGATGACTTCAGTCCCATAGTGCTCAGAACCATATGAACCATTTTTAATTATCTCTCAATATTAGTAAGTGTAACCTGATGCGTATAACAAGGCGAAATTCCCCATTAATGTACGAGTACAAAATAAATACCCAGTCTTTGGAAGCGGTAACATCCGTCAGGTATCTGGGTGTGACTATTCGAAATGATCTCAAATGGAATGATCGGATCACACAAGTAACGGGTAAGGCGAACTCTAGATTGCGGTTTATTGGTAGAATCCCGAAGCGATGCAGTCCTTCAGCAAAGGAAATAGCTTAAAATATGTTAGTTCGTCCAGTCTTGGGCTACTGTTCGTCTGTATGGGACCCTTACCATTTGGGTCTGATTCAAGAGATTGAGAAGGTCCAAAGAAGAGCGGCAATATTCGTGACTGGTACATTTAGCCATCGCGAGAGTGTTACAAATCTCATAGGAAGTTTGAAGTGGGACACACTTGCAGATAGACGGCGCGCTAAACGGAAGGGGCTGCTCACTAAATTCAGAAATTCGATATCCACCGAGGATGTAGAGCTTATATTATTACCACCAACATTCAAATCGCGCAATGATCACCATTCAAAGATATGGGAAATTAGAGCTCGTACGGAGGCGCGAGTGGAACGTAGGAGAGGAGGGAATAACACTTTGAGCGAATTGTGCCCTCCGCCGCACACCGCTTGGTGGCTAGCGGAGTATATATGTAATGTAGATGTATATGTAGATGTAATCTTCAGCATTCTTCTGTAGCACCACATTTCGAAAGCTTCTATTCTCTTCTTGTCTAAACTATTTATCGTCCATGTTTCACATCCATACATGGCTACACTCCATACAAATACTTTTAGAAAATACTTCCAGACACTTAAATCTATACTCGATGTTAAATTTCTCTTCTTCAGAAACGCTTTCCTTGGCATTGCCAGTCTGCATTTTATAGCCTCTCAACTTTGACCATCATCAGTTATTTTGCTCCCCAAATAGCAAAACTCATTTACTACTCTTAAGTGTCTCATATCCTAATCTAATTCCCTCGGTATCATCTGATTTAATTCGATTACATTCCATTATCCTCGTTTTGCTTTTGTTGATGTTCATCTTATATCCTCCTTTCAAGACACTGTCCATTCCGTTCAACTGCTCTTCCAGGTCCTTTGCGGTCTCTGACAGAATTACAATGTCATCGGCGAACCTCAAAGTTTTTATTTCTTCTCCATGGATTTTAATCCCTACTCCGAGTTTTTATTTTGTTTCCTTTACTGCTTGCTCAGTATACAGATTGAATAGCATCGGGGATAGGCTACAACCCTGTCTCACTCCCTTCCCAACCACTGCATCCCTTTCATGCCCCTCGACTCTTATAACTGCCAACTGGTTTCTCTAAAAATTGTAAATAGCCTTTCGCCTGCTGCATTTTACCTCTGCCACCTTCAGAATTTGAAGCCTACAATTGCTAGAAACGTAGGTTTGCCTTTCCTTAACCTATCTTCTAAGTTAAGTGGTAAGGTCAGTATTGCCTCAGATGTTCCAACATTTCTACGGAACCCAAACTGATCTTTCCCGAGGTCGGATTCTACCAGTTTTTCCATTCTTCTGTAAAGAAGTCGTGTTAGTATATTGCAGCCATGACTTATTAAACTGATAGTTCGGTAATTTTCACATCTGTCAACACCTGCTTTCTTTGAGATTGTAATTGTTATATTCTTCTTGAAGTCTGAGGGTATTTCGCCTGTCTCATACGTCTTGCTCACCAGATGCTAGAGTTTTGTCATAGCTGGCTCTTCCAAGGCTATCAGTAGTTCTAATTTTCGCACCATATAGATATCTTACCTAAATCGTTTTCCAATTTGTTTTGATCTTCTGATGATTTTACGAGACGATAGCCGGCCGCGGTGGTCTCGCGGTTAAGGCGCTCAGTCCGGAACCGCGCGACTGCTACGGTCGCAGGTTCGAATCCTGCCTCGGGCATGGATGTGTGTGATGTCCTTAGGTTAGTTAGGTTTAAGTAGTTCTAAGTTCGAGGGGACTGATGACCACAGAAGTTAAGTCCCATAGTGCTCAGAACCATTTGAACCATTTTTTTACGAGACGATAAACGACAGCATCATCTGCAAACAACCTAAGACGGCCTCTCAGACCGTTTTTGTAGATAAGAAAGAGCAGAGGGCTTATAACACTACCCTGGGGAACGCCAGAAATCACTTCTGTTTTACTCTATGATTTTCCATCAGTTGCTACGAACTGCGAGCGCTGCGACCCTGTGAATCAGTCGCGAAAATGAGACGATATTCCATAAGCACGCAATCTGATTACAAGCCGCCTGTGAGGTACAGTGTCAAAAGCCTTCTAAAAATCTAGAAATACAGAATCAGTTTCAAATTCCTTGATGACAGCACTCAACGCTTTGTGTGAGTAAAGAGCTAGTTGTGGTTCACAAGAGCCATGACTTCTAAATCCGTGTAGGCTGTGTGTCAATGCACCGGTCTCTAGGAGGTAATTCACATGTTCAAATACAATACATGTTCGACAATCCTGCTGCATATCGACGTTAATGATATGTGGCTTTAATTTAGTGGACTACTCCTACTACCTTTCTTGAATATTGGTGTGACTTTCACGTCTTTGGGAACGGATCTTTCGTCGAGCGAGCAGTTCTATATGATTGTTAAGAATGGAGCTATTGCATCAGCATAGTCTGAAAGAAATCTAACTGGTAGATAGCACGGACTGGAAGACTTACGTTTATTAAGTGATTTAAGCTGCTTCTCTGATCCGAGAATATCTACTTCTAAGTTATTCATATTGGCAGCTGTCCTTCATTCGAATTATGGAACATTTACATCGATTTCATTAGAGAAGGAATTTCGGGAGGTCTGTGTTTAGTAACTTTGCTTTAGCACCACTGTCGTCGATAGTATTTCCATTGCTATCGCGCAGAAAAATGGTTCAAATGGCTCTGAGCACTATGGGACTCAACTGCTGTCCCCTAGAACTTAGAACTACTTAAACCTAACTAACCTAAGGACATCACACACATCCATGCCCGAGGCAGGACTCGAACCTGCGACCGTAGCGGTCGTGCGGTTCCAGACTGCAGCGCCTTTAACCGCTCGGCCACTTCCGCGCTATCGCGCAGAGAAGACATTGTATGTGTCTTGCCGCTAGTATACTTTACTGACGGCCAGAATCACTTTCCATTTTCTGCCAGGTTTAGAGACAAAGTTTCGTTGTGTAAACTATTATAAGCATTACGCACTGAAGTTCGCGCTAAATTTCGAGCTTCTGTAAAAGATCTCCAATCTTGGGGATTTTGCAGTTCTTTAAATTTGGCATGCTTTTTTCACTGTTTCTGCAACAGTTTTCTGACCCGTTTTGTGTACCAATGGGGTCAGCTCCGTCGTATGTTAATTTATTTGGTATAGATCTCTCAACTGCTGTCGGTAGTATTTCTTTGAACTCGGCCATATCTAGTCTACACTAACATTGTTAATTAGGAAGGTGTGGAGAATGTGTCTCAGGAAGGCGTCAAGCGAATTTTTATCTGATTTTTTGAATAGGTATATTTTTCGTTTATTTTTGGAGGATTTGGGGGTTACGGTATTCAGTCTCGCTTCGACAACCTTGTGTTTACTAATCCCTGTATCCGTTTCGATGTTCGTTATTAGCTCAAGAGTATTTTCTGCGAAGAGGACAAGTGTGTCTTCACAGCCGTCTAATATTCGAGTAGACGTATGAAGTAACTGCTCGAAATAATTTGTGTCATGTCATTGTGATACTTCTATGATAGCAAGGGAAATTCGAAACCAGTGCCAGTGTTAAGGAAAGACAGAGCCTGTGTATTCCAGATGACGAGATGTGGGACGCAGCTGGCCAGTATGGCAGAGCGGTTCTAGGCGCTCCAGTCTGGAGCCGCGCGACCAGTACGGTCGCATGTTCGAATCCTGCCTCGGGCATGGATGTGTGTGATGTCCTTAGGTTAGTTATGTTTAAGTAGTTCTAAGTTCTAGGGGACTGATGACCTCAGATGTTAAGTCCCGTAGTGCTCAGAGCCATTGTTTCAGTGGGACGCAAAGCCTCGATTTTATCGATGAGTCCCGGATTGTTGGTTGATGTAGTTAGTGGGGAAGGTCGCGAACTCTAGTCCATCTAGTGCCAGTCAGATTAGGCGAAGGCAGCGGTTTTATAGCGTCTCGGCTCTGAGCACTATGGGACTTAACATCTATGGTCATCAGTCCCCTAGAACTTAGAACTACTTAAACCTAACTAACCTAAGGACAGCACACAACACCCAGCCATCACGAGGCAGAGAAAATCCCTGACCCCGCCGGGAATCTAACCCGGGAATTATAGCGTCTGAAAGCGCTTGAGGTTTGAGGTTTGAGGTACGGGTTGTCTCCCACGTTAAACACCCCTAAAGTGCTGCTGGGACGAATGTTGCTCGGTATAGGCAAAGTTTAGTGCTTCCTTGCATGTTTGTACTCACCAGTGCGGGTACAGTTGGAAGATGAACAGCAAAATCATCTGCAGTTTGTTCTAAAGTTGTAGGTTAAACAGTAGCTTAGCATCCAGTGTAACACGTTAGTATTTGACATGGCTGGTCCAAGGTACACTACTGGCCATTAAAATTGCCACACCACGAAGATGACGTGCTACAGACGCGAAATTTAACCGTCAGGAAGAAGATGCTGTGATATGCAAATGATTAGTTTTTCACAGCTCTCACACAAGGTTCGCGCCGGTGGCGACACCTACAACGTGCTGACATGAGGAAAGTTTCCACCCGATTTCTCATACACAAACAGCAGTTGACCGGCGTTGCCTGGTGAAACGTTGTTGTGATGCCTCGTGTAAGGAGGAGAAATGCGTACCATCACTTTTCCGACTTTGATAAAGGTCGGATTGTAGCCTATTGCGATTGCGGTTTATCGTATCGCGACATTGCTACTCGCGTTGGTCGAGATCCAATGACTGTTAGCAGAATATGGAATCGGTGGGTTCGGGAGGGTAATACAGAACGCCATGCTGGATCGCAACGGCCTCGTATCACTAGTAGTCGCGATGACAGGCATCTTAACCGCATGGCAGTAACGTATCGTGCAGCCACGTCTCGATCCCTGAGTCAACAGATGGGGACGTTTGCAAGACAACAACCATCTGCACGAACAGTTCGACGACGTTTGCAGCAGCATGGACTATCAGCTCGGAGACCATGGCTGTGGTTACCGTTGACGCCTCATCACAGACAGGAGCGCCTGCGATGGTGTACTCAACGACGAGCCTGGGTGCACGAATGGGAAAACGTCATTTTTTCGGATGAATCCAGGTTCTGTTTACAGCATCATGATGGTCGCATCCGTATTTGGCGACATTGCTGTGAACGCACATTGGAAGCGTATATTCGTCATCGTCATACTGGTGTATCACCCGGCGTGATGATATGGGGTGTCATTGGTTACACGTCTCTGTCACCTCTTGTTCGCATTGACGGCACTTTGAACAGTGGACGTTACATTTCAGATGTGTTACGACTCGTGGTTCTACCCTTCATTCGATCCCTGCGAAACCCTACATTTCAGCAGGATAATGCACGACCACATGTTGCAGGTTCTGTACGGGCCTTTCTGGATACAGAAAATGTTCGACTGCTGCCCTGGCCAGCACACTCTCCAGATCTTTCACCAATGGAAAACGTCTGGTCAATGGTGGCCAAGCAACTGGCTCGTCACAATATGCCAGTCACTACTCTTGATGAACTGTGGTATCGTGTTGAAGCTGCATGGGCAGCTGTACCTGTACACGCCATTCAAGATCTGTTTGACTCAATGCCCAGGCGTATCAAGGCCGTTATTAGGGGCAGAGGTGGTTGCTCTGGGTACTGATTTCTCAGGATCCCAAATTGCATGAAAATGTAATCATAAGTCTGTTCTAGTTTAATATATTTGTCCAATGAATACCCGTTTATCATCTGCATTTCTTCTTGGTGTAGCAATTTTAATGGCCATTATTGTATTTCTCGGTCACTGAGGACCAGCCGGTCACATAGTTTTGGTGGCATTGAGATGGATCGGGTTCTCTTCTGCCCGTCGCTTAGTGATTGTCAGTTGCCGTTGTTAAGTACGAGGTAACTGGAGACAGTCGTCCATCACTGGTGACGTGGGTGGTATTATCAGCGAACTGAGCCAGTACCAACTGTGGTAAGGTCGGGAGATCGCCCACATCTGTAGTAAAGAGGAAACTGGTCAGCGCTACTGTACCTGACGTCACAATCACAAAAGCGTCCGCAGCCCACTCCTCACTTCCTGGAGCGAGCACGTTGCTTCCATTGTAACAGTCACCGAACTCAACTCAAGGTCGACGAGATGAATCTCCAATGCTCTGAACACGCCCACTTTCATTCAATTATTACATGACAATCACAAGTTGTGAAGAGCTCCATTCCGTGGAGGAGTGTGCTGCAGCCGACAGCCTGCCCCCGCTTTCGCCGGCGGCCTCTCCACCGCGGGCGTTTCGCCACTGCGCATCTCGGGTCGTGCGCGTAATCCATCAGGGGAGCAGCCAGCAGCGGCGCTATAGCCTAGCTATCGGCCTGCCGCACGCCGCGGCGCGGCGCGTCCCGTGGGAAAGCGCGGGCCCTCCTCCGGCGCTGGTCGTGATGGGCCGCCGCGCCGCGGCCACCTCGCCTCGGGCTGCCCGGCCCGCTCTCCGGTGCGTGCGCACGGTTGCCCCGGACCGGGCTGCCCTGCACCCTCGGGCGAGCCAGGGCGGCCGTCCTTGTCTGCGAGGCGAGGCGCCTACGCTCCGCTTTCGCATCCGTCACCCTGACGCCGCCACAGGCCGTTCACGTGTGCCTCATTCACCTGTGAGGTAACGCCTACTAAATTTCCCACGACGTACAGCGTTCCGTGAAGATCGAGTGAGCACCTAAGAGGCGAGACTTCCATCAATGATACAAGGGAAGGGCGACGGAAACGATCTCCTCCCCCTCTCCGGGATCGAACACGATGGTTTCACCGACTAACTTTCACTGAAGGAGCCAGTGGTCACGTAATACTCTCCACCACACCGATGGCCTCCAGACTGTAAGGTTGATTCGTTATTTTCCACTAAAGATTCTGCAAAGTGCACCTAAACTGTTCCACATAAGATAAGATACACTGTTGAGCCAAAGAAACTGTCACACTTGCCTAATACCGTGTAGGGTCCCCGCAAGCTCGCAGAAGTGCCGCAACACGACCTGGTATGCACTCGACTGATGTCTGACGTAGTGCTGGAGAGAATGGACACCATGAATCCTGCAGGGCTGTCCATAAATGCATAAGAGTACTATGGGGTGGACATCTCTTCTGAACAGCACGTTGCAAGGCATCTCAGATATGCTCAATAATGATCATGTCTGGGGAGTTTGGTGGCCATTGGAAGAGTTTAAACTCAGAAAAGTGTTCCTGGAGCAACTCTGTAGCGATTCCGGACTTGTGGGTCGTCGCATTGTCCTGCTGGAATTCCCAAAGTCCGTCGGAATGCACAACGGACATAACTGGATGCAGGTGATCAGACAGGATGCTTACGTACGTATCACCTGTCAGACTCGTATCTAGACGTATCAGGGGTCCTATACCACTCCAACTGCACACGCCCCACACCATTACAGAGCCTCTACCAGCTTGAACAGTCCCCTGCCGACATGCAGGGTCCATGGATTCATGAGGAGGTTCGAATCCTCCCTCGGGCATGGGTGTGTGTGTTTGTCCTTAGGATAATTTAGGTTAAGTGGTGTGTAAGCTTAGGGACTGATGACCTTAGCAGTTAAGTCCCATACGATCTCACACACATTTGAACATTTGATTCATGAGATTTGCTCCGTACCCGTACACGTCCACCCGCTCGACACAATTTGAAACGAGACTTGTCCGACCAGGCAACGTGTTTCCAGTCGTCAACAGTCGAATGTCGGTGTTGACGGGCCCAGACAAGGCGTAAAGCTTTGTTTCGGGCAGTCGTAAGGGTAAACGAGTGGGCTTCGGCTCCGAAAGCCCATATCGATGATGTTTCGTTTAATGGTTCACACGCTGACATTTGCTGATGGCCCAGCATTGAAATCTGCAGCTACTTGCTGAAGGGTTGTACATCTGTGACGTTGAACGATTATCTTCAGTATTCCTTGGTCCCGTTCTTGCAGGATCTTTTTCCGCCCTCAGCGATGTCGGAGATTTGATGTTTTACCGGATTCGTGATATTCACAGTACACTCCCAAATGGTCGTACGCGAAAATCACCACTTCATGGCTACCTCGGAGATGTTGTGTCCCATCGCTTGCGCTTTGACTATGACAGCACGTTCAAACTCACTTTAATCTTGATAACCTGCCGTAGTAGCAGCAGTAGTTGTAAATTGTTGTAGCTGTGTTGGAAAAGTACCAGAGCTTCAAGCGCTGATAGAAAGTACTCAAGCTGAAATCTGTATAGGAACAGAAAACTGTCTAAAGCCGGAGATAAATTCTGCCGAAATTTTCACAGTGGCGCAAACCGTGTTCAGAAAGGACAGATTAGATAAAGTAGGTGGTGGTGTGTTTGTGTCTATTGGTAGTAGTTTATGGGTGGTTCAAATGGCTCTGAGCACTATGCGACTTAACTTCTGAGATCATCAGTCGCCTAGAACTTAGAACTAATTAAACCTAACTAACCTAAGGACACCACACACATCCATGCCTGAGGTAGGATTCGAACCTGCGACCGTAGCGGTTGCTCGGTTCCAGACTGTAGCGCCTAGAACCGCTAGGCCACTCCGGCCGGCTAGTAGTTTATCTTGTAATGAAGTTCCTGCGAATTACTATGGGTAGAGGTTATACTCAGCAGCCGTACCAAAATAATAATTGGCTCCTTCTACCGACCCCCGACTCAGATGATATAATAGCTGAACGGTTCAAAGAAAACTTGAATCTCATTAAAAGTAAGTACCCCATTCATACAGTTATAATTGCTGGAGACTTCAATCTACCCTCGATTTTTGGGTGTAAATATATGTTCAAAGCCGCTGAAGACAGAAAACATCTTCCGAAATTGTACTAAATGATTTCTCTGAGAATTACTTTGAACAATTAGTTCATGAGCCCACACGAATAAAAATGGTTTCGAAAACACACTTGACCTCTTAGCCGCAAACAATCCTGATCTAATAGAGAGCGTCATGACGGATACAGGGATTAGTGAACACAAGGTCATTGTAGCGAGGCTAGAAACCATGATAAAAATTCGCTTGATGCCTTCCTGTGAGGGAGTCACCATTGCTTCCAAGCTAATTATGTAAGTGTAGACCAGATATGGCTCAAAGTCAAAGATACAGTATCGACAGCAATAGATAGATTCATACCGCATATGTTAATAAGAGAAGGGACTGATCCACTATGGTACACAAAACATGTCAGAACACTGTTGCAGAAGCAACGAAAAAAGCATGCCAAAACCAGAAGAATGAAAAATCCCCAAGACTGGCTAAGTTTCACGGAAGCTCAAAATTTAGTGCGGACGCCAATGCGAGATGCTTTTAATAGTGTCCACAATGAAACATTGTCTCAAAATATGGTAGAAAATCCAAAGAGATTTTGGACGTACGTAAAGTACACCAGTGGAAAAGAACAGTCAATACCGTCACTGCGAGATAGCGATGGAAATGTTAATGATGATAGTGCCACTATAGCGGAGTTACTAAATACAGTTTCCGTAGTTTCTTCACGAAAGAAGACGAAGTAAATATTTCAGAATTCGAAACCAGAACAGCTGTTAGCATAACTGACGTAAAAGTAGACATCTTAGGTGTTGCGAAAAAACTCAGATCACTTAAGAAAGGCAAGTCTTCCGGTGTAGATGGTATATCAATCAGGTTCCTTTCATAATATGCAGGCACAATAGCGCCTTTCTTAGCAATTATATACAACCGCTCACTTGACGAAAGGTCTTTTTCTAAAGACTGGAAAGTAGCACAGGTCACGCCAATATTCAAGAAAGGAAGTAGGAGTAACCCAATTGAATTACCAACCAATGTCACTGACCTCAATTTGCAGTAGGATTTTGGAGCATATACTGTACTCGAACATTATGAATCACCTTGAAGAAAATGACTTATTGATACATAACCAACACGGATTCAGAAAATATCGTTCTTGTGTAACACAGCTAGCTCTTTATTCCCATGAAGTAATGGGTGCTGTCGACAAGGGATCTCTGATTCCATATTCCTAGATTTCCAGAAGGCTTTTGATGCCGTTCCTCACAAGCAACCAATAATCAAATTGCGTGCATATGGAATATCGTCTCAGTTGTGAGACGAGATTCGTGATTTCCTCTCAGAGAGGTCACTGTTTGTAGTGATAGACGGTAAATCATCGAGCAGAACAGAAGTGATATTTGGAGTTCTGCAAGGTAGTGTCATGGACCCTCTGCTGTTCCTGATTTACATAAATGATCTAGGTGATAATCTGAGCAGCCTCCTTTGATTGTTTGCAGATGACGCTGTAATTTACCGTCTAGTAAAATCATCAGACGATCAGTTCCAATTACAAAATGATTTAGAGAGAATTTCTGCATGGTGCAAAAAGTGGCAGTTGGTACTAAACAAAGAAAAGTGCGAGGTCATCCACATGGGTACCAAAAGAATCCGGATAAATTTGGGGTATACGATAAATCTAAGGACTGTCAATTCGACTAAATACCTAGGAATTACAATTACGAGCAACTTAAATTGGAAAGACCGCATAGATAATACTGTGGAGAAGGCGAAACAAAGACTGCGCTTTGTTGGCAGAACACTTAGAAGATGCGACAAACCCACTAAAGAGATTTGTCCGTCCTCTGCTGGAATATTGCTGCGCGGTATGGGATCCTTACCAGGTAGGACTGACGGAGGATATCGAAAAAGTGCAATGAAGGGCAGCTCGTTTCGTGTTATCGTGCAATAGGGGTAAGAGTGTCACTGATATGATACGCGAGTTGGGGTGGCGGTCACTGAAACAAAGGCGGTTTTCTTTGCGGCGACATCTATTACCGAAATTTCAATCACCAATTTTCTCTTCCGAATGCTAAAATATTTTGTTGACACCCACTCACGTAGGGAGAAACGATCATCATAATAAAATAAGAGAAATCAGAGCTCGAACGGAAAGATTTAGATGATCTTTTCCCACGCGCCTTTCGAGAGTGGAATGGCAGAGAAATAGTACGAAAATGGTTCGATGAACCTTCTGTCAGGCACTTAAGTGTGAGTTGCAGAGTAATCATGTAGATGTAGATGTAACCGACCTGAGAACTGCTCTAGACACTTGTTATCTTATATAGGCGTTGCCGATCGCACCGGCGTACTCTGCATGTTTACATATCTCTGTATTTGAATACGCATACCTACACTAGTTTCTTTGGAGCTTCCACGTAGTTCCATAGTTTCTGTGTAAGCGTGTACCAGGTGTGACTTAAGCTGAAAGAAATATTGGGTTGGTGCATATGTTAGTGGAGTCTTTCTTTTACTTGTTAGTATTCCGGTTACTAGGGAATTATTTGTCCAACGGCCTTGCCGCAGTGGTAACACCGGTTCCCGTCGGATCACCGAAGTCAAGCGCTGTTAGGCTTGGCTAGCACTTGGGTTGTTCACAGTCCGGTCTTCCCAGCGTTGATGGCAAACGGGGTGCACTCAGCCCTTGTGAGGCCAGCTGAGAAGCTATTTGATCGAGAAGTAGCGGCTCTGCTCACCACAACTGAGAGCGGTCGGGAGAGTGATGTGCTGACCACATGCCCCTTCATATATGCATCCAGCGACGCCTATCGTCAGAGAATGACACAGCGGTCGGTCTGCACCGTTGAGCTTCATGTGGCCTATTTTTTGACGGAGTTAATTGTTACGGCCTAAAGTCGAGCGCCGGCACGCCAGTCGGGAACGATAGAGAAGAGATGGCTGTGAGAAGACGTCAGTCAGTAGCACGCTGACCGGTGCTCCCCCCAGGACGACAACACGACAGCAGCGTCACCTCTGTGAAGAGGATATAAGCGCCGCGACCGACTAGCGACGCTCAGGTGAATAGCAGCTTCAAGTTTAGCAACTAGAATAGGAGCGTCAACGCTAGACACTTCGCTTGTAATCTCTATGTAGCACAGACTTGAGATTGTTTAATGGTGAGGAAGTTTGAATATTCTGTATGTCGCCCTTTGCTTGCGACACCTCTGTGTAATTGCAAAAGTTAAGTATTGTCTCTTTTCTTTTTGTAATAAAACTCATTAATAAGACTTGCTTGATTTGATTCTCTAACGAACCAAGTACGAAGGATCCCTACACATCCCACATTATAATAATATGGGTTTATTGATAGATTATGATTTTTCATTTGTAGTTCACTGTTGCTACTTGAATTTAAATATCGTCATTTTGTCTTTTGGAGATGGTGAGTGGAGCTGTGTTCCAAGAGTAGAAATCTGATTATTTTCGCAAACTCTTCTGTGTGAGTTCAATAGAGGAGTGACAGCAGCGGAGACAGCCAAAAACGTTTGCGCAGTGTATGACAGTAACGCCGCTCAACAGACACGGAAAGAAAATTGTTTTCCCGTTTTAAGGAGAATCGTTTTGACATTAGTGATTTCCCACGTTCAGGCAGACGTTCGCGGTTTGATGCAGATCGTTTAAACACGTTAACGCACAATGGTTCAAATGGTTCAAATGGTTCTGAGCACTATGCGACTTAACTTCTGAGGTCATCTGTCGCCTAGAACTCAGAACTAATTAAACCTAACTAACCTAAGGACATCACACACATCCATGCCCGAGGCAGGATTCGAACCTGCGACCGTAGCAGTCGCTCGGTTTCAGACTGTAGCGACCAGACCGCTCAGCCAGTCCGGCCGGCCCAATGGTCCATGTAACTGTACTCGAGAACTGGCAAATGTGATGAAATGTGATCATTCCATCATCGTGCGCCATTTGCATGTAGTGGAAATGTTACAAAATCGGGTGTATGAGTGCCGCATCCCGTAAGCCAAAATCTCAGAAATCACCAGGCGGTCATATGTGCATCTTCCTTCCTCGTTATGAACTTGTTCGTGAACAACACCTATCATTCCAATTCTGTATCGTTACAGGTGACGAGAAATGGTGTCTTTATGCTAACATAAGGAAAAAGAATGGAGTGCTGAAGCCCAAATAGAGCTGCAACTCTCCGTATAGAGATCTGCGTGCATTCACAAAAGATAGTATTACGTGTCTGGTGGAACAGCGACAGTGTGGTGTACTGCTAACTGCTTCACCGAGATGTACTCATCATTTTTGACATTTATTGTGAGAGTTGGCAATACTCTCTTAGGATTTAAAGGTTGGCTGCAGCGCACACACAAGCTCTGGAATCTAAGATATTGTTGTCGCGCTTCGCAGCGCACGGATTAATTTGTGGCAGTTTTGAAGCCAGTGTAGGAGCCCGCCTGCTGTGGTGCGCACGTGTGTTGGGCGAGGGGTCGTCGCCGAGCGGCCGTACTGCTGTGTCCGCCAGCAGCGACACAGGATTTGGTAGTGAGTTGATATTTTTTATAATTTGCAGCGCACTTATTAATTTAAAGAAAAGGGTTTGTGTGTGTGCGTAGCAGCAGACGATAATTTTGATAATGATAGGAGTTGAATTCTTAAGGGAAACCATTGTTAGATTAAGTATTGATTTTTGTTATTGGTTTCTTTTGTAATTGTCAGGAAATTGTTTCACTAGGTATTTAATTGAGAAGTATTTCAGTCTGTGTCAAGAGTTTGATTAATTTGTAATATTGCTTTAATGCCACTGGAGGCAGATTTACATACGAATCAATTATTCAAAGAGCTTCTAGCGTTTTGTTAATTGAATGAGAAAGAATCGCTTTCAGAATATAGTTTTCATTCTTTTTTTTTTTTTTTTAAAAAAAGGGATTACTTCTTTGGGTTATCATTTATCGAGTTTAGATTTGACCAAACCCTTTCTCTTGAATCATTTGTAGCTGTAGTAAGTAGCAGCAGCCGCAGCAACAGCAGGAGCCGCCATACAGAACATGCATTGCACTCAGCATGTATAATAGGTCTTTTTATGTTTTTGTTAAATAATGGAATGCAGCAGATCAAGCAGTGGCAGCAGAAAGACCAAGTAAGTTATTTGTTGCGCACAGGACCAATTAAAAAAAAATAAAGTTTAGGAGATCTCTGTAATAGTAAAGTTAACAAGAGTACAAGCACGAGATTTTCAGTATAAAACACGAGATAAGAGGATAGAGCTCGCGACATTCAATTGTCAAAAAGTGAGGCGTCTTGGGAACGCAAAAAAATGGTCCAAATGTCTCTGAGCACTATGAGACTTAACTTCTGAGGTCATCAGTCCCCTAGAACTTAGAACTACTTAAACCTAACTAACCTAAGGACATTACACACATCCATGCCCGATGCAGGATTCGAACCTGCGACCGTAGCGGTCACGCGGTTCCAGGCTTTAACGCCTAGAACCACTCGGCCACAGCGGCCAGCTTGGGAACGCAATCCAAGAACAACGACCAAGAACGCTACGTGACGTGATGCTACTCCACGTTAACGCCCGCCCGCTTTCTGCTACAGTGACAAAAAATACTACACGAGAGTTGGTTTTGGAAGTCATTCCACACCATATTATCCACCTGATCTTGTGCTCTCGGATTTTCACCTTTTCCGCTGTCTGTCGAACAACCTTCAAGCAGCTTCCTTTCCGGACGAAAATACGCTCCGAACGTGGCCCGCCGAGTCCTTTGCCTTAAAAGCACGTGATTTCTAGAGTCACGGAATTGAAAAATTACTGCACCGTCGGCAGACTGTTCTGAATAATGAAGGAGAATTTGTCGTTGACGATTTTTTATGCGTATTTATTGTGTTTATTAAACTTAAGGGAATACGCTCCAAACTTATGGGCAATCCAGTAGTGCAGTTAATAAGATATAGATCAGTTCCCCCATCATGCACAAAACAGGGCATGACACTCTTTCAGAAGCAACGATAAAACCATGCCATATTTTTGTAAAAAACAACAAACTGACGAGGTCCGAAAGCTTAATGTGAATCGATATGTTGTTTCTCGGATGTGGCAACAGTTTATAGAGACCGAAAATATAGTCCGAAGACCAGGGCAGGGCCGACCTCGTGCGACATCAGAAAGAGAGGACCGTTATTTGGCTGCAAGGGCACGCTGGTACCGCCCTAGCACTGCAAGGCGACTGGCATCTTACCTCGCAGCATCCACAGAACATCCACAGAACTTGTTGTATCGAGGCAAACGGTGTACTGAAGGCTTCGGCAGAGTGACCTTTACTGTCGACAACCTGCCGTATGTACAGGTATACCTCTGATGCATCTTCACAAAAGGGACGTATAGAGAAGAATCGTCAATATGGTACCTGGACGGCCGAACAGTGGGCCATTGTTCTTTTCACTGATGATCCCCGATTTGGTCTGGAGAGTGATTCTCAATGGATTCGCATCTGGAGGGAACGTGGAACACGATTTCGGGATCCAAACATTGTGGACAGAGACCGATATCGAGGAGTATCCCTAATGACGTGGGCAGGGATTATGTTGACCATTCGGACACCTCTTCATGATGAAGTTGTACGGGTGAATCGGCAACGTTTAACAGCTGTCAGGTATCGTGAGGAAATCTTGGGATCTCAAGCATGGTTGTTGCGAGGAGCTGCGTGTCCAGACTTCTTATTGATGAGCCATCATGCTCGACCTCACAGAGCACGAGTGGATTATGTTTCTTTGGAAACAGAAGATATTATACGCATGGCATGGTCTTCTCTCTCTCCCGCCTCAGTCTCATAGAGCATTATCTGGAATGCTCTAGGGAGACGGTCTGCATCAAGTCAGCAGCAACCACCAACCACTCAGGCTTGATGAATGGGTGTTATTGCCTCAACATGAGACTTATGACACCATTCACAGTATGTTTCGTCATTGTCAGGCCTGTATTGCTGCCAGAGGTGATCACACCCCAACCGAGTACATTAACCAGTTGTCGGAATGTGTGTGCAAATACGTTAAGTAGAAAAAACAAAAGACATTTTGTCTACCGTTATGCATGTTGCTGTTGTTTACGTTTCGTATTCTTTACATTGTTTCTACTTTACTGTCACCTGTTTGTACTGTTTTGTGGCAAAATAAACGAAACCTTGCAAAATTTCCGTTTGTTGCTTTAAATTTGGACACCAGTGTATTAGCGTCAGTGGTGTGGAGAAGCAGCTGAAACTGCTGAAATTTTACAAAGCCTCAGCATCCAATGGAAGCCCTATAAGAATCTGTAACAGATTTCCGTCTGAATTAACCCGCTTTCAACCGTAGTCTGTAACAGCGTAGCGGTAGCGTTGCCGCCTACCACGCAGGGGGGCCGGGTTCGATTCCCGGCAGGAGTCTGGGTGTTGTGTATCCATCATCATTTTCATCATCATTGACTCGCAAGTCGCCGACGTGGCGTCACCTAAAAAGGACTTGCAATACGGCGGCCGAACTTCCCCGAATGGGGCCTCCCGGCCAACAACGTCTTTGGAATTTTGAAAGTAGCAAGAGTAAAATCAGAGAGCGTAAGATTATTTACAGCCTGCACAGAAACCAGACGTCAGTTACAAGACTCGGGGAGCATGAAACGGAAGCAGTGATTGAGAAAGGAATGAGACAGCTTTGTAGCTTAACCCCTGATGTTAACCAATTTGTACACTGAGCAAGCCGTAACGGAAACAAAAGAAAAATTTGAAAAAGGAATTAAAGTTCTGGGAGAAGAAATAAAAACTTTGAGGTTTGCAGATGACAGTGCAATTCTGTCAGAGGTGCAACGGACTTCGAAGAGCAGTTAAACGGAATGGGCCGTGTCTTGAAAGGAGGATATAAGAAGAACATCAACAAAAGCAAAACGAGGATAATGAAATGTAGATGAATTAAATCAGAAGATGCTGACGGAATTACATCAGGAAATGAGAAACATAAAGTGGTAGATGAATTTTGCTGTTTAGGTAGCAAAACAACTGATAATGGACGAAGCAGAGAGGATACAAAATGTAGACTGGCAATGGCGAGGAAAGTATTTCTGAAGAAGAGAAATTTGTTAACATCGAATATAGTTTTAGGTGTTACCATGTCTTTTCTGAAAGTATGAGTATGGAGTGTAGCCATATATGAAAGTGAAACATAAGACGATAAACAGTGTAGACAAAAAGATGATAGAAGTTTTCAAATAGGCTGCTACGGAAGAACGCTTAAGGTTAGATTTGTGGACCACGTAACTAATAAAAAGGAATTGAATAGAATTTGTGAGAAGAGAAATCTGTGCCACAAACTAATTAGAAGAAGGGACCGGTTGATGGACACATTCTGAGACATCAAGGAATCACTAACTTAGTACTGGAGAGAGGTGTGAGGGGTAAAAATCGTAGCTGGAGACCAAGAGATGAATCCAGTAAGCAGGTTCAAAAGGATGTAAGTTGCAGTAGATTTTCGGAGAAGAAGCAGCCTGCACAGAATAGAGTACCATGGAGAGCTGCATCAAACCAGTCTTCGGACTGACGACCACAAAAATTCATGATGCACGGCCTCAATTGAATGCTCTCCATCTAACGGCTTCTAGGAGCAATAGAAATTGATTTTCAGTTTCTCTTATAACTACTAACCGAGTTTAAAAATTTTAGATGCTGTCATAATCTTCTCATTAAGGAGTACAACCTTACGTTAGAGGTTTATGACAGTAAGACAATTACTTGAGGCAGACTAACCTACGGCGCGCAAATTACCCAGACTATATTCATCCAGTATCTGACAATGAAAGTAAAAGGAAACCATCGAAGAAAGTAATTTGACTTGTACTGTCATCATCTCGAAGTGACATTTTTAATTCTTTAATTGAGTAACTTGAATATTTGAAAAGTAGAAGAGGCATATATTCGTGCTTGGCACACACAATTTCAGACTTTTACGAAACTTTTTCTCCGCAAAAAGACGACAGAGCAAAGGTTAATCAAATAGTACATTTTCTCTGTTCATTCAATTAAAATTCAGCATAAGGTGTGGCTTGTAATTTATTACTTCTTTACTGCAAACTCTATCCATAACACATTTTGGAGACAGTGTCCATATTTACCACTGAATGCACGGGCTAAATTATATGATTGTGCGATACATAGTTCAGAGGATAAGACGTCTTTAACATTTGCGTGCATGAAAAATTAGCTTTCGCTTGAAATTATTCGCGATTTACCCAAGTTACACTAATCCAGTGTTCGGTAATGAGAGCACTTAGCGATTTCCGACAAACTTTAACCGTAATTTCAAACATTTTCTAGTGTTTTCTCGCTTTCACGTTTAACGACAAACTTGAAACACATTAACTCATTTGTAAAGGTCTCAAACGATTGAAGCTGTTTTATAGATAGGAGTTAGATTTTTTAAAGACTCGAGGGGGGGTCGTTTACTGATTAATACTGGTGTTCATATTCAGGAGAAGGGTAAAATTACTGTATCATATCCATGGAAGCACAAAATAAAAGGAACCTTTCTGAGAATTTTTTTCTTCTTGACATTACCTGAATACGTTGTTTGTTTTCTTTGTGTGGTATTTAGCCTCGAATCGCGCTGAATGAAAATAGCGCAATAAAATGTGCCTGTAGTTTATTCTTTTTGTACCGGAAATTCAGGTGTTACACCACCACGGGAAGCCTAACCTTCAATGGAGCGCATTCAAAGATTACTTTCTGATGCGGTAGGTATGAGAAATCGTTTCCATTCATGAGCTACGATGGGAACCAGTTCAGACAGTTTGTAGACAAGAGACGCTCGCACTTGATAGTACGCAGCGGGAAGCTACATCTGTTAACAGCGCAAGGCGTTCAGCGTGAGGTCGTGACGAGTGCACTGGATTGCCGCGCTGAGGTGCGGCGTGTCATTAGGCTTGCGAGCAGCGGGTGGGTGCCGGTCGAAGAAACCACTGGAGAAAGCGTGGCGTGGCGTGCCGTGCCGTGCCGCGAGCTGCGAGCGATAAGCGTCGGCTTTCTCCTCGCGGGCGTGTCGCAAGCCGAGACGGGGGCGGCTTAAGCTGACAGACACCCCCCACTGCCCGTGGCTACCACACTCCCGCCAGCTATGTTTGGCAATACGCAAGCTGGCAGTCACAGATTAGCTGGCCGAGCGAAAGAACGCTTCGATTTTTCAACTTTCATTGTAAACTTACTTGTAAAGTTCTGCAGGTTTCTCTCATTTTGTCACATACATAAAACAATTAGGGGCTCAAATTACACTACTGGCCATTAAAATTGCTACACCACGAAGATGAAGAGCAACAGACGTGAACTTTAACCGACAGGAAGAAGATGCTGTGATATGAAAATGATTAGCTTTTAAGAGTATTCACACAAGGTTGGCGCCGGTGGCGACACCTACAACGTGCTGACATGACGAAAGTTTCCAACCGATTTCTCATACACAAACAGCATTTGACCGGCGTTGTTATGATGCCTCGTCTAAGGAGGAGAAATCCGCACCACCACGTTTCCGACTTTGATAAAGTTCGGATTGTAGCCTATCGCGATTGCGGTTTATCCTATAGCGACATTGCTGCTCGCGTTGGTCGAGACCCAATGACTGTTCGCAGAATATGGAATCGGTGCGTTCAGGAGGGTAATACGGAACGCCGTGCTGGATCCCAACGGCCTCGTATCACTAGTAGTCGCGATGACAGGCATCTTGGCCGGCCGCGGTGGTCTCGCGGTTCTAGGCGCGCAGTCCGGAACCGTGCGACTGCTACGGTCGCAGATTCGAATCCTGCCTCGGGCATGGATGTGTGTGATGTCCTTAGGTTAGTTAGGTTTAAGTAGTTCTAAGTTCTAGGGGACTGATGACCACAGCAGTTGAGTCCCATAGTGCTCAGAGCCATTTGAGCCATTTGACAGGCATCTTATCCGCATGGCTGTAACGGATCGTGCAGCCACGTCTCGATCCCTGAGTCAACAGAGGGGGACGTTTGCAAGACAACAACCATCTGCACGAACAGTTCGACGATGTTTGCAGCAGCATTTACTATCAGCTCGGTGACCGTGGCAGCGGTTACCCTTGACGCTGCATAACAGACAGGAGCGCCTGCGATGGTGTACTCAACGACGAAGCTGGGTGCACGAATGGCAAAACGTCGTTTTTTTGGGTGAATCCAGATTCTGTTTACAGCATCATTATGGTCGCATTCGTGTTTGGCGACATTGCGGTGAACGCACACTGGAAGCGTGTATTCGTCATTGCCATACTGGCGTATCACCCGGCGTGGGGTGCCATTGGTTACACGTCTCGGTCACCTCTTGTTCGCATTGATGGCACTTTGAACAGTGGACGTTACATTTCAGATGTGTTACGACTTATCTTAGAAGAAAGATTAAGGAAAGGCAAACCTACGTTTCTAGCATTTGTAGATTTAGAGAAAGCTTTTGACAATGTTGACTGGAATACTCTCTTTCAAATTCTAAAGGTGGCAGGGGTAAAATACAGGGAGCGAAAGGCTATTTACAATTTGTACAGAAACCAGATGGCAGTTATAAGAGTCGAGGGACATGAAAGGGAAGCAGTGGTTGGGAAGGGAGTAAGACAGGGTTGTAGCCTCTCCCCGATGTTGTTCAATCTGTATATTGAGCAAGCAGTAAAGGAAACAAAAGAAAAATTCGGAGTAGGTATTAAAATTCATGGAGAAGAAATAAAAACTTTGAGGTTCGCCGATGACATTGTAATTCTGTCAGAGACAGCAAAGGACTTGGAAGAGCAGTTGAATGGAATGGACAGTGTCTTGAAAGGAGGATATAAGATGAACATCAACAAAAGCAAAACAAGGATAATGGAATGTAGTCTAATTAAGTCGGGTGATGCTGAGGGAATTAGATTAGGAAATGAGCCACTTAAAGTAGTAAAGGAGTTTTGCTATTTGGGGAGCAAAATAACTGATGATGGTCGAAGTAGAGAGGATATAAAATGTAGGCTGGCAATGGCAAGGAAAGCGTTTCTGAAGAAGAGAAATTTGTTAACATCCAGTATTGATTTAAGTGTCAGGAAGTCATTTCTGAAAGTATTCGTATGGAGTGTAGCCATGTATGGAAGTGAAACATGGACGATAAATAGTTTGGACAAGAAGAGAATAGAAGCTTTCGAAATGTGGTGCTACAGAAGAATGCTGAAGATTAGATGGGTAGATCACATAACTAATGAGGAAGTATTGAATAGGATTGGGGAGAAGAGAAGTTTGTGGCACAACTTGACCAGAAGAAGGGATCGGTTGGTAGGACATGTTCTGAGGCATCAAGGGATCACCAATTTAGTATTGGAGGGCAGCGTGGAGGGTAATAATCGTAGAGGGAGACCAAGAGATGAATACACTAAGCAGATTCAGAAGGATACTGGGAGATGAAAAAGCTTGCACAGGATAGAGTAGCATGGAGAGCTGCATCAAACCAGTCTCAGGACTGAAGACCACAACAACAACAACGACCCGTGGCTCTACCGCTCATTTGATCCCTGCGAAACCCTACATTTCAGCAGGATAATGCACGACCGCATGTCGCAGGTCCTGTACGGATCTTTCTGGATACAGAAAATGTTCGACTGCTGCCCTGGCCAGCACATTCTCCAGATCTCTCACCAATTGAAAACGTCTGGTCAATAGTGGCCGAGCAACTGGCTCGTCACAATACGCCAGTCACTACTCTTGATGAACTGTGGTATCGTGTTGGAGCTGCATGGGCAGCTGTACCTGTACACGCCATCCAAGCTCTGTTTGACTCAATGCCCAGGCGTATCAAGGCCGTTATTACGGGGAGAGGTGGTTGTTCTGGGTACTGATTCCTCAGGATCTATGCACCCAGATTGCATGGAATTGTAATCACATGTCAGTTCTAGAATAATATATTTTTCCAATGAATACCCGTTTGTCATCTGCATTTCTTCTTGGTATAGCAATTTTATTGGTCAGTAGTGTACAAGGATCACAAACATTCACTCAGTTGCGCAGTTAGAAAGATAAATCATCAACGAAAATTGCCGAAGCCTTACGGAAGCTAGAAATTGCGCGAACTTGAATGCGAGATGTTTTTAATAGTTTCCACAATGAAACTCTGTCTCGAAATCTGGCAGAAAATCCAAAGAGATTCTGGTCGTATGTAAAGTACACCAGTGGCAAGACGTAATCAACTTCTTCACTGCGTGACAACGATGGTGATGTTATTAATGACAGCGCCACTAAAGAAGAATTGCTAAACGCGATTTACCGAAATTCCTTCACAAAAGAAGACGAACTAATTACTGCAGAGTTGGCAACTGTCAACATGATTAACTACGGGCCGCTGTGACCGACTGGTTCTAGGCACTTCAGTCTGGAACTGCGCTGCTGCTACGGTCGCAGGTTCGAATCCTGCCTCGGACATGGATGTGTGTGATGTCCTTAGGTTAGTTAGGTTTAAGTTGGGGTTGGGTTGTTTGGGGAAGGAGACCAGACAGCGAGGTCATTGGTCTCATCGGATTAGGGAAAGACGGGGAAGGAAGTCGGCCGTACCCTTTGATACGAACTATCCCGGCATTTGCCTGGAGCGATTTAGGGAAATCACGGAAAACCTAAATCAGGCCGGACGCGGGATTGAACCGTCGTCCTCCCGAATGCGAATCCAGTGTCGAACCACTGCGCCACCTCGCTCGGTAGTTAGGTTTAAGTAGTCCTAAGCCTAGGGGACTGACGACTTCAGATTGCAAGTCCCATAGTGCTTAGAGCCATTTGAATTATTTGAACCATGAGTAACTTTGAAGTAGATATCATAGGTGTAGCGAAGCAGGCAAAAACTATTAACAAAGGCAAGGCTTCCGGACCAGACTGAATACCTCGCAGGTCCCTTTCAGTGTATGCTGACACAGTAGCTGATTACGTAGCAATCATATACAACCGCTCGCTTGTAGTAAGATCCGTACCAAAATACTGGGAAGTTGCACAGATCACACCAATACACAAGAAAGGAAATAGGAGTAATCCCATGAATTGACAGATCCATGTTACTTACGGCGATTTGCAGTAAGATTTTGAAACATTACCTCTTTATCCTCACAAGGAAATGGCTGCTATCGACACGGAACGTCAAATTGATTCCATATTTTGAATGAGCTACATTTCAATCGCACGATGAATCACACAAATGTAAAGTCTCTAAACTCAACTACACACTTAGGGATTACTATTGAGAATAACTTAAATTGGAACGATCAGATAGATAATATTGTGGGGGAAGCAAAGCAAAGATTGCGAGCTATTTGCTGAACACTTAGAAAACGTAGCAGATATACTAAAGACTCTGCTTACTAAAGAGACAGCTATGTTTGTGCGCCCGCTTCTAGAGTATTGCTGTGCGGTGTGGGATCCGCGTCAGATAGGACTGACGGAGGACGTCGAAAAAATTCAGAGAATGGCAGTACGGTTTCTATTATCGTGAAATAGGGGGGAGAGTGCCAGGGTGTGATATTCGAATTGGGGTGGCAGTCATTAAAACAAAGGCGTTTTCCGTTGCAGCAGGACCTTGTCAAGAAAGTTCAATTACCAGCTTCCTCCTCAACATGTGGAAACACTTTGTTAGCACCCACCTACATAGGAAGAAACGATCATTATAATAAAATATGATAGATCAGAGCTCGCACCGCAAGATTTAAGAGCGGAAAGGTAGAGATGTATCTTAGGGATGGTTCGATGAATCCGTTTCCAGGTGCTTAGTTGTGTATTGCAGAATAATCATGTAGATGTAGATGGAGATGTATATGTACCCAGCCACGCGTTGCTGTGGCTCTGTCTGGTTAAATGAAAAAGAAAGAAAAGTGATAGTAGACGTTTCTAATCTGAATGAGAACTGGATGTACTTCCTAATCTCCTTCTCCCCCTATCTCTGTCCATTCCTCTTCCCCACTCTCTTTGTCCATCACCTCATCCGCCCCTCTACTTGCCCATTTCCTCCTTCGTCCTCTCTCTCTCTCTCTCTCTCTCTCTCTCTCTCTCTCCGTATCACCCCGTCCTCCTCTCTGTCCATCTTCTCTTTTTCGCTCTCTAGGTCCATTTCATCCCACCCCTCTGTCCATCTCTTGCCCGCTCCCTTCTGACCTTCAGCCTTGTCTATTCTTATTGCAAATTCAGATTCTGTAGTATTAGTAGCAGTAGCAGTAGTAGTAGTAGTAATATTCTAATCATAAGACGATAAGCCAGAAATACAACTCCCATGTTTCCTGTGAAAACCAGTTTGTGAGAAAAAAATAATAAAACAGCACATTGTTGTGTATACAATTTTATTTAAAAATATATAATGAGAAAGAATTTACAAAGGGTAACAATTTGTCTAATAGTTTAAATTCCCCACTATCGTTGTTACGTCTGGATGTACTTTTTGAGATTTTTAGTAACAAGGTTTCCAGTTAATGCGTTACATGCGTATTTAGATATTATATATACTAGTGTCCACTAAATGTTCATTTGAGTGGCATGTACAATTTTAAGTAAATCTTTCAAGAATGTTCCGAGATATTTTGCTAACAACGTTATCCTTATATATTACATTTTTATTTATATTTTATACACATCAAAAACATAGGTGTATAAAGACACTCGTGTGTTCGCAAGCAACGTTGTGTGCATGCGGTATGCGATCAGTGAAGAACTTCCGGAGATTTAAGAATATGAACAAATGAACTTTTTGCTAAAACGTATCCTGCATCCGTGTTTTCATAGAGCTACTGGCACGATATAAATATTTTCATAAAGCAAGGTAATTAATATATATTAATTATTATTAATATATATTAATTACCTTGCTTTATGAAAATATTTAAGCTTAATGTTACTGGAGCGCTTTTCGAGTTCTGCGAGCACAACATACGCAGGTCGAATTTTTGTATATAAATACAAGGTGTGGCCCTTATATCCGGACAAATTTCAATCTGTATTTTCCGCTGTATCGTAGTTCCGTTGGAGGTCGCCATTGGCGTTGTTGAAAGCCATAGGCATCTGGTAAACAGTCAGAACCTCAAAACGGCTGAAATGTTACGGAAAAGTGCGAAGTACAACCGAAAAGCTGCGATTATCGAAAGTCTTCGCGCTGGGCGTTCGCCCACAGAAATAGTTCGATTCTTCGGGTACCCGAGACCAACCGTTTATGATATTGTGGTCAAGTATAATTCTTCGGAGAATTCTGGAAAAGGTTCCGCTAACCGGGCGAGGAAACGTCATTCGAGGAAACGCGTGTCACGAACTGCGGCAGTCATCGAGGAGGCTCAGGCGCTGATTTCGAAGGACCCGGGGCAATCGCTGAGGAAATTGGCGTATTGAATGTCAGCCAGCGAACAATATGTCGGATGGCAGAGGAACCATTTAGTCTGAAACTTGCTGGATAATGTTGACATGTTCTGGTCAAAATAGTTTCGGCCCAAAATAGCCCGAATTTCAACCCCCTCGACTACTATGTTTGTAGCATACACGAAAGAGTTAGCAATAAGACGAGGAAACCTAACGACGCATATCTACGCACCGCTTCGAAGCAGCATTCGCAAATGAGGACAGCGCTGTTTTAAAGAGTGTGTGCGATGGCTTCAGAACAAGATTGGAGGCGGTCATTGCGGCTGAAGGGGGTTACATCGAGTAATGTTCCTCTTCAAAGATACCACTACTTATAGGTAAAAGGATTTTTATTTTCATTTGTATTTTGTTTTAATAAATTTGCCTTTAAAAAAGTTTCATTTGTCCGGATTTAGGCGGCGCACCCTGTATACCATATAGCGCTCCAGTAGCTGTATAAAAACACACGTGTAATCGACTGCAACGTTATGTCAAAATCTCAAGTCAACTGATCAAATACTTTTCGAGTTTTGCGATCACAAACATACGCAGGCTGAATTTTTTTACATAAAGATTTTGCCGTCCCAGTAGCAGATTCATGAGTTTGGTACAATTAGTTACGATCAAACTACATAGGTAAATACAACAGTTACCTGAAACAATTGTCTTTTTATTATAAATTAATGTACACATTTAGTTTTTTTTACATTTTATCTGTGTATTGAGCAAGCAGTAAAGGAAACAAAAGAAAGGTATTAAAATCCATGGAGAAGAAATAAAAACTTTGAGGTTCGCCCATGACATTGTAATTCTGTCAGAGACAGCAAAGGACTTGGAAGAGCAGTTGAACGGAATGGACAGTGTCTTGAAAGGAGGGTAAAAGATGAACATCAACAAAAGCAAACCGAGGATAATGGAATGTTGTCGAATTAAGTCGGGTGATGCTGAGGGAATTAGATTAGGAAATGAGACACTTAAAGTAGTAAAGGAGTTTTGCTATTTGGGGAGCAAAATAACTGATGATGGTCGAAGTAGAGAGGATATAAAATGTAGAATGGCAATGGCAAGGAAAGCGTTTCTGAAGAAGAGAAATTTGTTAACATCGAGTATAGATTTAAATGTCAGGAAGTCGTTTCTGAAAGTATTTGTATGGAGTGTAGCCATGTATGGAAGTGAAACATGGACGATAAATAGTTTAGACAAGAAGAGAATAGAAGCTTTCGAAATGTGGTGCTACAGAAGAATGCTGAAGATTAGATGGGTAGATCACATAACTAATGAGGAGGTATTGAATAGAATTGAGGAGAAGAGGAGCTTGTGGCACAACTTGACTAGAGGAAGGAATCGATTGGTAGGACACGTTCTGAGACATCGAGGGATCACCAATTTAGTATTGGAGGGCAGCGTGGAGGGTAAAAATCAAAGAGGGAGACTAAGAGATGAATACACTAAGCAGATTCAGAAGGATGTAGGCTGCAGTAGGTACTGGGAGATGAAGAAGCTTGCACAAGATAGAGTAGCATGCAGAGATTCATCAAACTAGTCTCAGGACTGAAGACCACAACAACAACAACAACATTTTTTTAGATCTGAAGATGATCATCTTAGCTTGCAACTAATTATAGAAAAAATGTGCAACTCAGACGGCGAAATAAACGATAAATTTTAAATGTCAAAACGGTTGCTGAACTCTCGAGTCGAATATGTCGGCAGTAGTTCATTTCTGAAAAGTTTTACAGATTTTGTACAAAACAACCACCACAGATAACCACTAAAACAGTTTCTGGCACATTATTACGTGTCAATGTGAACTGACCACCTCATCAGGGTGACAACAACGTCATGTTTACATGTTTACGGCCTCGAAGCAGGGTGGGGAGATGGATGGCGGCGGGACGGGGGCGTTGAGGGCAGTAATCGCCATAACTGTTAACTCGTTTATTCTTACAACTGGGGCCCTGCCACGTGCTACACGTATGTAAGTCAGCGGCCTGGGTAGCACAGGAATTAAACCGGCAATTTTTTTACAATAGTCCTCAAACACTATCACTTTTTCGACATTTATTCACAGAATGATGTGTATGAAACCATGTTTCATAAGCCCCTGGCTCTTTAATTGTTACTGCTGATACTTTGGTAAAAATCTAATCTACTTTGCCATTCTTGAAGGTATGTCATATCGTTTTTACACGATAACTCATTTATTCTGGTACATCTTAAAATAAAACGCATAGAGAGAACAATTTCTCTCACAAGCAGAGGACGCGGGTCGGGTTTTGGAATCGGAGAATGGAATGAGTGATTATGATGTATAATAGTTTGTGGTTTAGCTGACAGTGAAGCCGTTTACACTGGCGGGCCATCGTGTGAGGGATAGCATCAGCATCTCCAAAACCCGTACGAGATCATTTTACCTACGAGAGGACTTCAAAAAGTAAGTTACACATTATTATGGCAGGCAAAGTAAGTTTAACTGAACACTGTGCAACACTTCAAAGCGACACAGATACAAGATACTCTTTTTTAATGCAATCGCGAAGTCTCTGCAAGCAACGGTCGGAACGTTCTCCCAATCTTTCAGTTGACCGCCGATAGAAATCGCTGCTAGGAGGCGGAGTCATTCGAGAACTGATGTGTTAACGGTCTCACATTTGCAAAATTTCTTCCCCAAAGATGCTCTTTCAGCTTGTCGAAGAGATGGAGATGGCACGGTGCAACATCTGGACTTCATGATCTACTTCAGTCACTTCAGGCCGGCCGCCATCATTTCAGTATGGCTTCAAGCGATATTACTTTTGGTCCATATACTGACAGAAATTCACGGTGAATCTGTGTACAGTTTAGACGTTTGCCCGCAAGAATCATACTGACCTGCGCACTTCAGTATCGATGCGCGTTTCCAGTTGCCACGCCTTATGAGCACCGCAGCAGAACTGTGTCTACTGGAGACCCGGAACATCTCCTCTCTTCTGACAATACAACACTTTCTCTATGTAATCGTCTTGGAGTGCGTCGACGTGTGTAACTCACCTACGTATATAGGTCTACTGGGTGGTCAGAAACAGTCTGAAAAGATTGCAAGGGAGTTGCAGAGTCGGTTGTGCTGAGAAATATTCGTTAAGAATTATTCGATTGTTTACGCTGTTTCCGACTTAAGTAGCACTGAGATTATCCAATCAGGCCACTGCGCTGGAATTCGATTGGTCCGATGGAGATGGCGCCGGCAAACGTGTTCTTCGTTTGGTTTCCTAAAACTAAATAAGAGAGCGATACAAAATTGGACGTGGGACGGTAGAACGGATCGAATCCAAGCCAAAGGCTGAGTAGTCTCGTGCGCTATCGCTATGAGAACAACTGAGGCTAACTGTATGTGGCGAGCCGTTAACACTTGCGAGCACAATGGCCTGATTGGCTAACTTCAGTACTAATTAACTCAGAAACAGCGCAACGTATCGATTTTTTTCTTATCAGTTATTTCTCAGCACAACCTACCTTGCAAGACCATTAAAAGCTATTCAGACCTGTTCTCACGACCATGCATACAGGATGTCGCAGAAGTGCTGTGACAGACTTCGAGGATTGTAGAGGGTGTCTTGAGGAACGAATCGAGAATAGGAATCCCAGTCCAGAAACATTATCCAACGACGCTACAGAGCGTCGAAGTTATAGGAGCCGGCGCCTACCACTAGGCGCAGTGTCTTCGTATGCTGACGGACCGTATGCAGAACGTCTCGCAACGTTGTTTGTTGTTCATCGATGGCGACTGATTGCCACGATCATGACAGCTGAGTGCCACGATCGCCGGCGGAGAAGATGGTGCTAGCTGCCGCGTAGGGAGGCCTTTCGGGTTTCCACCCGCAATTTATTATTCTCCTAGAACCCGCTAAAATCTCCAGTGTGTTTTGGTATACCGGAGAAAAATCAACTGCAGATAGAAACTCGTGTCCGAAGCCGCCATCCACCGAGGGAACAGAGCATGACATTCATAGTAGACAAGGCCTTTCTAGGTAACAACTAGCTCCATCTTCTCCACTAGCGATTGTGGAAATCAGTCTCTATCACTTAATAACAAAAAAAAAACTTTCTGAGACGTTTTGCCTACGGTCCAGCAGCGTACAAAATCACGTTTGATGCTGAAGGGGTGCCCTAGTGGCAGATGCCGGCGCCTACAACTTCGACGCTCTATAGCGTGGCGTTTCCGGACGCGGTTTCCTATCCTCGATTTCTTCTTCAAGACAACCTTTAAAACCCCTGGCAGTTTGTTGCAACGTTTCTGGGACATCGTGTATAAGAGGCAATCAAATGAAAACGAGGCAGTTGCATTAAAATAATTAAACTGTTCATTATTTCAAAAGTAATCGCCATAACTGTTAATACATTTATCCAATTGTGTGACAATACCGTCAATGCCTTCATGGAAAAATGTTTGCAGTTGTCTATGGGACCTTGATTGTATCCAGGCATATAGCTCTTCGTCCTAAGCAAATCGATGGCCACGGATGTCTCTTCGCAGCTCCAAAAATAAAGGAATCACATGTGGAGAGATCGGGACTACATAGAGGGTGTGTCAGGGCTTCCCAGCGAAACAAACTGCTCTTCCCAGCCGAAACAACGTTGTCAACATGTTGGCCTGCATTGTAAGGTGGCTATAATTTCGCACCTTTCAAGCACCAATCCACATACTTTGCCTTGATCTACAAACACAATTAGGTATTATTTGATAGGTTGTACCTCGTATATATGAATACATAAAGGAGACTGACATTGTCACGTACGCCTTGTAAATAACTTAACGCTTATTGCATGAAGGGTGAAGGAGTTTCTTTATTATCAGAATGGCGTAATGAATGATTGACTATACTAGTAGAGGTTGAAACGCTAGTGGAGATGCAACGGCTGGCGGAACTCAAGCCGTGGATGGAAGGCCCGCACATGTGTGTTGGTCCCGCTTAAACACAGGAAGTAACTAGTCGGACGTCGTGACACCTGGGCTCGAAGACACAATACAGGGGCGACCGGCCGCTATCGGCCGCTATTGTAGTATGGCCGGAAGGATAACTGGATAATACTTCCAAACTCTGCAAATTTTTGACGCAGGTGCGAGGAACGAAGAAGCAGCACTTCGGAAACCACGCAGGCTGGGTTATTTCCAAGGATTTTTACTCAGACGCATACCATTGTACGGGTATAGGTTTTTCCTCAGAAACGTTCCGCGCTGAACGACAAAAGACTAAAATATGGTTGGTCGGCGTTCGGAAGAATCTTTAGAGAGGGAGAATGTTCCGTGGTTTCGGAAATATGATTCGTTTTCGGAATTACGAGGGTGGGGAGCCGAGCCTTGCTGGGAGGCCAGCGGTGGAGAGAAGTCTTTCGTTGTGAGCGCCCGTGTGTGACGGTCGCTCGGTATCATCTTTGTTGGTACAGACGGACTTGCTGTCTCTACTCTCAGGAGAGTTTATAGTTAGAACAGTTAGGTACTGTGCTGTTGCGGACCTATACAATTCTGGACTTCACCTCCGGGTTGGAAGTCGTTGTTGAGTACTCAGCGTTCAATAATCGAGAGCACTTCCCCTGTCTGTACTTATGTTGAGACGTTATCTGAACTCCGCCTGTGACTGGGAGCTCGCGTTTCTCGTCTGTAGAACACAGAGAGGAGAAGACAGTATTAGAGTATATTAGTCAGAGGACCGCCTTCTGCCGCCCTAGTGTTTGAAAGAGTTTATTTGTGGCTGGAGTTCTTCCATAGTCGCAGACGAGTACGAGTACCATCACTTCGACGCACCGGACGTAGTACGTACGGCGATATCGCAAATTGCTTCGGCTTATTAGGGCTATAAATCCTAAACAGCTGTGGTCACATTAGTTTATTTCCG
Organism: Schistocerca serialis cubense; assembly: GCF_023864345.2. NCBI lineage: Eukaryota > Metazoa > Arthropoda > Insecta > Orthoptera > Acrididae > Schistocerca > Schistocerca serialis. Next base: position 932,854,859 of record NC_064638.1, read on the forward strand.
CTGAGGTTCCACACCACCGTAGATCATCTTTGAAAGTAGTGTCTTCTTGTGTTTGGTACGTATATGATGTCAGTCATTTTGCGTTATTGATATTAGTTCGCGCGGGCATAATAAAGGGCAGAGTTGGGCAATTGATTAGTAAGTTTACTTAGGAAATTCAAACTTTGTACTATAAAGTTTTTTATCTACTCATTTAGTAGGATTAGTTTCGTTCATCATTCATTTATGTTTACATTGTAATTTATAGAATTAAGAGATCCTAAGATCTGCTTCAGGGGATAGTCAGACAGGGCCAAATCTTCATTTTAGCGTTTATTATTCTCCGTTGCGCACATTCATTTTACACCCGCCTGGAGTAGCATCTTGGAGCATGTTCACCTACAATGAATTGCATGAAACAAGATTGTGATACGGAATGAGATTTTCACTCTGCAGCGAAGTGTGAGCTGATATGAAACTTCCTGGCAGATTAAAACTGTTTGCCCGACCGAGACTCGAACTCGGGACCTTTGCCTTTCGCGGGCAAGTGCTCCACCAACTCAGCAACCGAAGCACGACTCACGCCCGGTACTCACAGATTGTGATAGTTTGAAAGGGGACGTGGGGCTACATCTTAACCCATCACGAAATCTACGAATGCTACGCAGGATTTTCGCAGAAGAACGGAGTAAATTAGACCAGCTGTGGCTAGATTAACTCATTGGCAGCATGCCACATGGGGTGTAGGCTTGTATGCACGCAAAGGAATTTGATGCTCTGTACTGTATACGGCTGCTACACATTGGCTTACCTCGTGAAGAGTGATTTTCGTAGCTCTTAGATTACAGTAAACCACTTCAGCATTCTACAAAATGCCTGTGGAGTTTTGATTCGCAGGTGCTGCACACCATTTTTTTCATGTGTGTGTAATGATACACTACTGGCCATTAAAATTGCTACACCACGAAGATAACCGGCTACGGATGCAACATTTACCCGACAGGAAGAAGATGCTGTGATATGCAAATGATTAGCTTTTCAGAACATTCAAACAAGGTTGGCGCCGGTGGCGACACCTACAACGTGCTGATATGAGGAAAGTTTCCAACCGATTTCTCATACACAAACAGCAGTTGACCGGCGTTGCCTCGTGAAACGTTGTGATGCCTCGTATAAGGAGGAGAAATGCGTACCATCACGTTTCCGACTTTGATAAAGGTCGCATTGTAGCCTATCGCGATTGCGGTTTATCGTATCGCGACATTGCTGCTCGCGTTGGTCGAGAACCAATGACTGTTATCAGAATATCGGTGGGTTCAGGAGGGTAATACGGAACGCCGTGCTGGATTCCAACGGCCTCGTATCACTAGTAGTCGAGATGACAGGCATCTTATCCGCATGGCTGTAACGGATCGTGAAGCCACGTCTCGATCCCTGAGTCAACAGAGGGGGACGTTTGCAAGACAACAACCATCTGCACGGACAGTTCGACGACGTTTGCAGCAGCATGGACTATCAGTTCGGAGACAAGGCTGCGGTTACGTTTGACGCTGCGTCACAGACAGGAGTGCCTGGGATGGTGTACTCAACGACGAACCTGGGTGCACGAATAGCAAAACGTCATTTTTTCGGATGAATCCAGGTTCTGTTTACAGCATCATGATGGTCGCATCCGTGTTTGGCGTGATCGCGGTGAACGCACATTGGAAGCGCGTATTCGTCATCGCCATGACGTATCACCAGGTGTGATGGTATGGGGTGCCATTGGTTACATGTCTCGGTCACCTCTTGTTCGCACTGACGGCACTTTGAACAGTGGACGTTACATTTCAGATGTGTTACGACCCGTGGCTCTCCCCTTCATTCGATCCCTGCGAAACCCTACATTTCAGCAGGATAATGCACGACCGCATGTTGCAGGTCCTGTACGGGCCTTTCTGGATACAGAAAATGTTCGACTGCTGCCCTGGCCAGCACATTCTCCAAATCTCTCACCGGTTGAAACCGTCTCGTCAATGGTGGCCGAGCAACTGGCTAGTCACAATACACCAGTCACTACTCTTGAACTGTGGTATCGTGTTGAAGCTGCATGGGCAACTGTACCTGTACAGGCGTATCAAGGCCGTTATTACGGGCACAGGTGGTTGTTCTGGGTACTGATTTCTCAGGAACTATGCACCGAAATTGCGTGAAAATGTAATCACATGTCAGTTCTAGTATAATATATTTGTCCAATGAATACCCGTTTATCATCTGCATTTCTTCTTGGTGTAGCAGTTTTAATGGCCAGTAGTGTAAAATCCATTGTCAGTAGATGTAACATGGACGCGACTTCAGATAACTGAAGAAACAGCTGTATGTTCTGCTATTCAGATTCATTTCTTTCAAATGTATACTGCTGCCCAGACTCTGGAATGCACTTTTGAGATCGATTTTTTATAATTGCAGCGAACGTCTAGTTCTTGCATAAGATACCGACGGACACAGCCCGAGAGGATGTAGAGCGTCGATACGAAATTCCGCGGGTAGTACATTACTGGTTTCCCGCAGGATACGACTTCAGAGTGGGAAATCTCGGTCAGCGAAGATCTCGCCGCAGGCCAGTTGCGAAAGCCCGCCGTGTGCGGCGCTGGGTGGGAAGCCCCGAGGCGCTGGGCAGGGTCGTGACGGAAGCCGCGGTTATTTATCTGCGGGCATCAGCAGCCGGGTAGGCGGCGCCCTGCTCTGCTGTGCTCGGCAACGGTAGCAGGTAGCAGGCTCGACACCACGTACACACGAGCGTCGACCAGCCGGCAATTTACTACCTCGTTCAAGCGTGCACCTCGCCGTGCCGCTTTTCCGGACCCAGGGAGGCGCACCTCTCTCTCTCTCTCTCTCTCTCTCTCTCTCTCTCTCGTTCTGCCGGTACTGAGTCGACAGCCTCTGAGCGGATACTAGGTGATGTCTCACGTACGAGGGCCATAGACACGGGTTCCCTGGTAGATGCCGTGTTTCTTGACTTCTGCAATGCGTTCGATACAGTTCCCCACAGTGGTTTAATGAACAAAGTCAGAGCATATGGACTATTAGACCAATTGTGTGATTGGATCGAAGAATTCCTAGATAACAGAACGCAGCATGTCATTCTCAATGGAGAGACGTCTTCCGAAGTAGGAGTGATTTCAGGTGTGCCGCAGGGGAGTGTCGTAGGACCGTTGCTATTCACAATATACATAAATGACTTTGTGGATGACATCGGAAGTTCACTGAGGCTTTTTGCTGATGATGCTGTGGTACATCGAGAGGTTGTAACAGTGAAAAATTGTACTGAAATGCAGGGGGATCTGCAGCGAATTGACGCATGGTGCAGGGAATGGTAATTGAATCTCAATGTAGACAAGTGTAATGTGCTGCGAATACATATCATTTAGCTACAATATAGCAGGTCAGCAACTGGAAGCAGTTAATTGCATAAATTATCTGGGAGTACGCATTAGGAGTGATTTAAAATGGAATGATCATATAAAGTTGATCGTCGGTAAAGCAGATGCCAGACTTAGATTCATTGGAAGAATCCTAAGGAAATGCAATCCGAAAACAAAGGAAGTAGGTTACAGTACGCTTGTTCGCCCACTGCTTGAATACTGCTCAGCAGTGTGGGATCCGTACCAGATAGCGTTGATAGAAGAGATAGAGAAGATGCAACGGAGAGCAGTGCGCTTCGTTACAGGATCATTTAGTAATCGCGAAAGCGTTACGGAGATGATAGATAAACTCCAGTGGAAGACTCTGCAGGAGAGACGCTCAGTAGCTCGGTACGGGCTTTTGTCGAAGTTGCGAGAACATACCTTCACTCGCGAGTTTCCAAAGGCTACCAGACGTCCAGTTGGCACAGTGAGTGTACGTTGAAAGTTAAAAAGCATGACGTAAAATGGTCGAGCAACCATCATTAGCTACACTTTTCTACATCAATGTTAAGTGACGCTTGAGTTGGTGTAAAGGCAGTGGATGATTGGAAACGAGTGATCTGGAGTAATAAATCACGCCATACACTGAGGCAACCCGATGGAAGGGTCTGCATGTGGAGCATAACCAGAGAACGTTAGCTGCCATCATTTGTAGCGCCGCCAGTGAAGTATGCAGGAAACGGCGTCACCGTATGGGAATGATTTTCGTGGTAAGAATACGGTATACTAATTGAGCTTAAGGAAACGGAAAATGAGACAGTTGGGGAACATTTCGGAGTCAACGACAGATTGTACAGCATGGCAATGCCCTCTCTCATTAAAGCCGAATCTCAGCATCGTAATGCAGCCCGTCTTAAGGCAGCATCTGTGAACCAATGTTATGTGAACAATAAATTCCTCAAAACTTCTATCCAAAAAGAAGTATCAGTGCAGCATTTATGCAGGAAATAATAAAATATCCTGACACCAGTGTGTGATGCTAGTTGACCACTAGATGTCACGAGAGGCGGGGCCACCATCATACAGTAAAAGGAAGCGGGAAGCACTGCGTTGTCAGTTGAGAAGCGGCAACAGCAGAATGGATGTACTGACGGATAGGGACCATCAAGCATTGCGGGAACGGTTGAAAAATACCGTATCAAATCAACGGAAAGTATCAATCGCGAGTTCCCAAGGGCTACCAGAAGTCCAGCTGGCAAAGTGAGTGTACGTTGAAAGTTAAAAAGCGTGACGTATAATGGTCGAGCAATCATCATTAGCTACACTTTTCTACAGTCGGTGTTAAGTGACGCTTGAGGTTGTGTAAAGACAGTGGATGATTGGAAACGAGTGGTTTGGAGTAATAAATCACGCCATACACGGAGGCAACCCGATGGAAGGGTCTCCATTTGGCGCATAACTAGAGAACCTTAGCTGCCATCATTTGTAGTGCCGCCAGTGAAGTATGCAGGAAACGGCGTCACGGTATGCGAATGACTTTCGTGGCAAGGGTCCGGTATACTAACTGAGCTTAAGAAAACGTAAAATGAGACAGTTGAGGAACATTACGGAGTCAACGACAGACTGTACAGCATGACAATGCCCTCTCTCATTAAAGCAGCATCTCAGCATCGTAATGCAGCTCGGCTTAAGGCAGCATCTGTGAACCAATGTTATGTGAACAATAACATTCCTCAAAAGTACTATCTTGCCCAGCGCTCTGACATGAATCCAGTGGAACAGTTATGAGATGCATTAAAAGTCAATTTTGCTCCAGATGCCAGCATGACAATACCCACTTTCGTAAAGCAGCATCTCAACATTACAATGCGCCCTGTCCTAAAGCAGCATCTGCGAAACAATGTTTTGTGGACGACAATATTCCTGAAATGGCTTAGCTTGCCCAGTGTCTCGACCTGAATCTAAAGGAAAAGTTTTGGAATGAATTAATAAAGTCCAGATCCCAGCACGACAATACCCCCTTTCATAAAGCAGCATCTCAGCATTACAATGCACCCTGTCTTAAAGCAGCATCTGCGAGGTAATGTTTTGTGGTCAACAACTAGGTTGCCCAGTGTACCGTCGTGAACCCAAAGGAACAGTTTTGAGATGAATTAAAAAGTTGACTTCGCTCCAGATCCCGCCATGACAATACCGTTCAAAGGTGTGTGAATTTCTAAGGAACAAAACTGCTGAGGTCATCGGTCCCTAGACTTGTGCACTACTAAGAACAACACACACATTCACCCATGCCCGAGGGAGGACTCGAACCTCCAGCGGGAGGGGCCGCGCAACCCGTGACATGGCGTCTCCAACCGCACGGCCTCTCCGCATGGCCCCTCTTTCAAAAAGCAGCATCTCAGCATTATAACGAAACCTGTCTAAAAGCAGTATCTGCGAGGCAATGTTTTGTTGACAATAACATGACTCTAATGGACTACCTCGCTCAATGTGTAGACATGAATCAACTGGAACATTCTTGGGAAAATGGAAAAGTCGACGTCACTCCAGATCCAAGCATGACCGTACCCTCTTTGATAAAGCAGCATCGCAGCATTACAATGCTCCCTGTCTTAAAGCAGCATCTGTGAGGCAATGTTTTGAGGCAAATAACATTCCTCAAATGGACTAGCTTGCCCAAAGTCCCGACCTGAACCCAACGGATTAATTTTTGATGAATTAAAATGACGACTTTGCTTCTGATCTCAGAATGACAATACCCTCTTTCATAAAGCAGTATCTCAGCATTACAATGCACCTTGTCTTAAAGCAGCTTCTTTGAGGCAATGTTTTGTGGACAGTAAGACTCGTGGAACATTTTAGGGATGAATTGAAAAGTCGACTTCACTCCAGATCCCAGCAAGACAATACCCTCTTTCATAAAGCAGCATCTCAGCATTACCACGCACCCTGTGTTAAAGCAGCATCTGTGAGGCATGTTTTGCGGATAATAAGATTCATAAAATGGACTAGCTTGCCCAGTGTCTCGACCTAAACCCATTGGAACATATTTGAGAGCAATTAAAAAGTCTACTACGCTCCAGATCCCACCATGACAATATCCACTTTCATGAAGCAGCATCTCGGCATTACGATGCACCATGTCTCAAAGCAGCATATGTGAGGCAATCTTTTGTGGACAATAACATTTCTCAAATGAATTAGCTTGCTCAGTGTCCCTACGTGAACCCAAAGGAAGAGTTTTGGGATAAATTCACTCCAGATTCCAGCATGACAATACCCTCTTTCATAAAACAGCATCTCAAGATTAGTATGCACCCTGAATTAAAGCTGCATCTGTTATGCAATTTTTGTGGGCAATAATATTCGCAAATTGGCCAATGTCCCGACATGAATCCAGTGGAACATTGATGTGATGAATTCAAAAGTCGTTTTCCCTCCAGATCCCAGCGTCCAGTGTCAGTACCTACTCAAATTTCGGCTTGTGGGGTAGGATGGACTGCCATTCCTCCGCATACATCTCACTGAAAGTGACCGCAGTATAGTTCAATCCGCCTTAGTGGCGAAGGGTGGTCACATCCTAAAGTAATGTCCGGTAAGGTGCGTGTGGATACTTTTGATTAATTTAAATTTTCAACGACATACAAGGTGAAAATGTAGTACATATAGCTGTCACCTCTGGCTGTTGAGTCTTGGCGCACTATTCGTTTATGAAGCAAAATACAATGGTAACACAAAACACAAGTACAGTACTTGAAACTAAGTCTAGGCATTGTCGACTATGAACTGAAAGTAAGATTCGGCCAGCATAACAAACGTCGCAAAGCCCAATTCAATCGCAGTGGTCGTCGTAGAAATAACAGCCGTATCGCAGCACCTGATCATGTAGCGAGGACAACTTGCCGAAAAGATTGAACTCGCATAGTGCAAGATCTGGAGTTTCCGATCAGCATTACCTAAGTATGTACGGCATTTATCAAACTGTTGATGACACCATTTCACTGCGACTGGATGCGACATATCATTTGCTCCGTATTTAGGAGTAAATCTGTATAATATCTTTCTCAAGAAAATGAAACTAAAATACCTCCGTTTAAAAGGGCTGCCAAAACATTTTTCGTAAGTAATGCATACTACACAGTCCAAGATTTCTTAGAAGAGTCAGAATAATGGTTAATAATGAAAGGGGAGAACTACAACACATTTCAACTATAATACTGTGCTGCTTTTGTGCCGGCCGTTGTGGTCGTGCGGTTCTAGGCGCTTCAGTCCGGAACCGCGCTGCTGCTACGGTCGCAGGTTCGAATCCTGCCTCGGGGATGGGTGTGTGTGATGTCCTTAGATTAGTGAGGTTTAAGTAGTTCTAAGTCTAGGGGACTGATGACCTCAGATGTTAAGTCCCATAGTGCTTAGAGCCATTTGAACCATTTGTTTCTTTTGCAAGAAAGAGCTCAGCATCTCACTCACGATGGAGGCGCGGGAGGACGCTGACTCAGTTTTTCAGGTGGACTGATGGTGGACGTGAAGACATGTTTACGGGCCTGGAGTCGGTTTTCCGAACGGGCTGGCGTTCGTGCAGGTGGAGGTGGTATAGCGGCAATTCGTAGCTCCGGAGCTAGCAGCGGGTGTACTTTTGTGTCCAGCAAGGCAGAGCAAAACTGTGTTTATATCGAAGTACACTGTTCAGTAAGGGCCGAGCGAGTGATGTAGTGAAGTTGTTAAGACACTGACGTCATATTCGAGAAGATGCAATTCCGCCCTCTTGATTTAAATTTTCCGCTGTTTTACTAAGTCATTTCTGGTCAATTCGGGATGGTTCATTCGCTAAGGACATGGCCAACCGCCTGTCCTGTCCTCATGAAGCCGATCATCTGTCGTATTGTCATAACGTATACTTAACATTCTATGATTGTGTAAATCTTTAGCTATTTATTTTCACTGTGTTATGGTGACAAATCCAACGTAACTATAAGATGATCCATGGATGAATTAATAACTAAATTAATAAATATACCGTCAGAATTTCACGGCGAATCTGAATAAAACTTAGACGTTTTGCCCACAAGAATGGTAATGTCTCGCGTGCTTCATCTAAGGAGTGCGTTTCCAGTTGCCGTGTCGTGTCACTCCTGCAATGTGAAGCACCGTGGCAGTTGTGGTCTTTTGGGTAAAGTACTTGACTCCGGCCCTGGATGTGACGGGTTGGATCCCTGGTGGGGGATCTGGACCTTTCCTGTTCCAGTCTCCCTAGCGTGGTCCCAACCCACTCAGCCTCCAGTCAAAACGATGATCTGAGTTCTTTCCCAGGAGCAAAGGAGGCCAAGAGGAGGGACAAGCCACCTGTCCACTTCCTAGTGCCAGGTGGACAAAAGGGCAACACTCATGTCGTCAGTTCGGTCACGGGCTCGTGCCACATTTTACCTTATCTGTGAGGCTCCAGCTATCCGTACCGCATCAGACCTGTGCCACAATGATCTTAGCGTGGGACGACGAGTGTAAATTGTTTTCTGAAGTCCCGCCTTCTTTTTAGGGGTTCTCTGAAATGATAATTGTTTGCGTATGCAAACTTGAAGTACACTTCATTCCAGCTTGTTGCATGCAGTCTTCATGTGTGTCACAATTTTATGACCGGCAATGTATTTTGTGTGAAGCTAACTAGTAAAGATATTGCTCCATATATAAATGGATGAACGACATATGTAACATGGGTATGAGAAATAATTATAGGTCAAAATGTAGGAGGAAAGAACGACGAACTCACCAATCAATGTACCGGGTGATCAAAAAGTCAGTATAAATTTGAAAACTTAATAAACCACGGATTAATGTAGATAGAGGGGTAAAAATTGACACACATGCTTGGAATGACATGGGGTTTTATTAGAGCCACCCCATATTGCTAGACGCGTGAAAGATCTCTTGCGCGCATCGTTTGGTGAAGATCGTGTTCTCAGCCGCCACTTTCGTCATGCTTGGCCTCCCAGGTCCCCAGACCTCAGTACGTGCGATTATCGGCTTTGGGGTTACCTGAAGTGGCAAGTGTATCGTGATCGACCGACATCTCTAGGGACGCTGAAAGACAACATCCGACTCCAAAGTCTCACCATAACTCCGGACATGCTTTACAGTGCTGTTCACAACATTATTCCTCGACTACAGCAATTGTTGAGGAATGATGGTGGACATATTGAGCATTTCCTGTAAAGAACATCATCTTTGCTTTGTCTTATTTTGTTATGCTAATTATTGCTATTCTGATGAGATGAAGCGCCATCTGTCTGACATGTTTTGAACTTTTTTTTGGTTCTAATAAAACCCCATGTCATTCCAAGCATGTGTGTCAATTTGTACCTCTCTATCTACATTATTCCGTGATTTATTCAGTTTTCAAATTTATACTGACTTTTTGATCACCCTGTATAATCAAACAGATTTTACCGCCGTAATAGGCCTACCAATTACGTCAGGATTCTTATTGTTTACAGTTTTATGGCATATAAACACCATGAGAGCACTTCGATAGTCATTCACCAGTTTTAACACATGGCTGCCGGGTAGAAATCACCAAGGTTATATACCGGACTGAGGCCTTTTCCAAGTGTGTTTAATTGTTAGACACATGGCCACTGAAGTTAATTTCTTCAACAACATATCTGCTGGGCCACGTGTATGGGAATTATGCACAACCTTTAATAACAAATCAAGAATCCTTTCAGCATTTCAAACGAATGACATTTAGTTTTTGGAAGAACAGAGCAAAACTAATGTAAATGCGGAATATTTACTAACTCAAAAGATGGGTTTAAAAATTCATAGCTGATGTAGCAACATATTTGAATTAATTACTAGGTTGTATGGTTTACTTTACATGTGTGAATAATGAAAAACAGTCCAAGCACATGAAGTTTTCATTCGGGCAACCTTTATAGTTTGTGAGGACTTGATTTGAATTCCTCATAGGTTCAGTGCGTCCAAATTTGTGAGAGTAATGTCGGCAACACGATGTGAACCTGTTTCTCTTGCTACCAGTTCCTTGTAAAACATGGTTTTATGAACTTGTTGTTTCTGGTGTTCCTGATACACCTTTTGGATTTCCAGAGTTTTTCAGTGCAAGTGCATCTTTCTTTGGAAATTCAGTTGCGTGTACATTTTTGTCCGTTACTTTACTTGTAGATGGCATGAGCACTGACAACTGCCGTTTTTGTGGGGAGCTCGAATACAATCTTGCGATATCACTTCACTCCTCTTCGTAAAGTGGAGGCACAAGATGCTATTTGATCTGATACGTCTATGAAGCATTTTGCGTAATTATATTCCAAAATTTTGGATGTTTTTGTGATTGCTCTTTTTCCTGAAGTGGTTGTCGTCATTTCTGGAACGTCTTTGGTGCTCAGAAACGAGACATCTCTCTTGTTCTCCCATTTTCGTAATAATAACATTTGTATTACTCTGCATGCACAACATTGCACCTTACTTGACGTTTCCTTTCACTAAGGTCGTTAGATTGTACTTTCTGTTATTCTTAAACGTGCCAGCGAGGTGGGTCAAATGTTAGTTCAACTTACAGGCTAAGGCCACGCTTGTATAGTAATTGTAACGTACAGAGTGCGTCTGGCATTCAACAGTGGAGCCAACAACTCTATCACAACACTGGAGAACATCTCATGATCTGTGTGAGCAATCTTCTTTCCAGCTTATACTTTCACATTCCAGGTATAACCTCCATGAACATGTAGTGTGAATAGCTCGAGACCATATTTTATAACGTTTCCCCGCACTATACTAGCGAAACCCGCACAATAGTTTCATCACTGCACACTTCCTCAGCAGGACAATACACTTCGTGAAATTTGTCATTTACTAGATCAACTAATGGTGAAATTTTGTACAGTTTGTCATCGTTTGCACCAGAATTTTCCAAAAAATGTAGCATACCAGAAAGAGCCTCAAAATTGTTGCGTGGTAAAGCTTTACTTACTTCATTTTTGTGCAGTATAGTCTTTGATCAATATTTGTGGAGTGTAGATTTTCTATCCAAACCAATCCACAGAACGAATCCAAAAAAAAAAAGAAAAAACGGATTTGTGTCGACCCGTAGTTGCAGTCTGCTGTGTTCTGTACATTTTTCGTTGAGAATATTGTCGGTAATTCGTTGCTCTTCATAACGATTCGGCTCGATGATAATCGTTTTCAGAACTTGGTCATCAAAAAACAATCTGTAAAAACCCAGTTTACCGCATTTTCCAGACGTTTTTGGCTTCACATGATCAGCAGTTTTAAAATCATTCGTATTTCAAGTTACATCATGCCGGTCCGCACGCATCAGAATCGTCGGAATCACAATCGAAACTCTCAGGAGATTATTCAGGATCGTTACCGTCAGCTACGTCGCCAAACAAACTAGCCTCACTCTCACTGAATTCGCTTATCCCGTCCAACGAATCCAGTATTGACTCCCTGTCAGACACTGTCACAGAATTACAAGAAAACAAGCACGAGTCTTCAAGGAACTTCAAACATAAATAACCTCTAGCGACGTGTTCGCGCAGGTTGTCGCTAGTGTTACCAGAGGGCCGGCCAGAGTGGCCGAGCGGTTCTAGGAGCTTCGGTATGGAACAGCGCGACCCCTAAGGTCCCAGGTTCGAATCTTACCTCGGGCATAGATGTGTGTGATGTCCTTAGGTTGGTTAGGTTTAAGTAGTTCTAAGTTCTAGGGGACTGATGATCTCAAATGTTAAGTCCCATAGTGCTCCGAGCCATTTGAACATTTGTAAACAGAGGTTGTAAAGGCAAAGAAACAGTTGACTGCAGTGCAAACCACAAGAGTCGACTGTCACACTATCCGTCGACAACATTTGGAACCAAAAGTGCACGGCCTCTCCAGGAGGCCAGAGAACTATGTACCCATTTGCAATCATTGTAGCTGTTTATACGATTTATATACACGGGCTTAAATATGTGTATCAATTTAATGCATATGACCTGCCATGGAAGTCACCTTGTGTATCAATTCGATAAGATACCCATCAACTGGATTCTAAATTCTACGGAAGTTCCTTGTTACTCTGCTTAAGTAACCATTTCTACGCCGACCCATATACCCATTCAACTGTACATAACACAGAAGATACGACTTCCGCTCTTTATCACCAACCGCACTGTGAGTATGGTTGTGAACTAAGGATATTTTTTATTATATGAGTAACTCATAAGGCAGGTAATGTATATTACGACTCAATCACTACCTGTCCTTTTATTTAAGCTTTATTTTAACTGATGCTACTCACCAATGAAAGTAGACCGAGAAACGTTACACTTACAGCTACGAGCGAAATGTCTACGTAAAAAGGTTCAAAGAGTGCCGTCTTTCTAGTCGATGTACACTTGGAATAAGTACTCCACAGTCTGCAAATATTCGACTAAATTGATTCTGAACCAGGTACAGAATTATAAAACGAGGACGGAGACCAAAACCACAAGTATATTATAGTCATACACTTACACCATGATTTCGTAAAGATGAAGAGTAGACTGAAGTTTAAGATAATCGTCAGGAAGAATCAACGTGCAAAGAATTGGGCCACTGAAGTACCGAGGAATGATAGTGTGAGTTTGAAGCTGAGGTTGTAGACATTTCAATAACGAGGACCACAGTACACATTTCACTTGAAGAGGTATGGACATAATTAAAAAGCGTAATCACGAAAGTAGGACACAAATACAAGGAAGGTAACTGCGAAGAAAGGTAGGGTAACATCAAAATATGTTAAATAATGGACGGGAGAAGGAAGAACAAAAGTGTTCACGAAGAGATAGTCATATAGCAATACAGGGTTAATATTAATCAAACCGACCAACTGCAGAGACGGATTCGCTACCGGAAATCGAGGGAAAAAAGTCATATGAACAGGCGTCTGGAAATGGAAGATGTGAGTGCAAAGTCAACAAACAGTCCCGGAACACAGTGCAAAAATGGTTCGAATGGCTCTGAGCACTATGGGATTTAACATCTGAGGTCATCAGTCCCCTAGAACTTAGAAATACTTAAACCTAACTAACCTAAGGACATCACACACATCCATGCCCGTGAAAGGCAAAGATCCGGAGTTCGAGTCTCAGTCCGGCACACAGTTTTAATCTGCCAGGAAGTTTCACACTACTGAACTTCGTTACCAACAGTAATTTACGCATCAGAAATTGTCAGATTACCGACCTGGTTTACTTTCTGTAATCTTCCTGCTTGTCTTTTACATAAACTAGCCGAAGATATCAACCAGCTTCCCAATTACGTACTTAGTTTAATTAAAATCCGAGTTTACGACCAACGAGCGATTGCTACATTACGTTCAAAGTCAAACTCATAACTTTGCTTTCTTTAGCACTTGCAGATTACTGTATTGTTTATAGGAAACTTTAAAAAGCACTCCGTCTTCAGGCCACAAGTGGCCCATCGGGACCATCCGCCCGCCGTGTCATCCTCAGCAAAGGACGCGGATAGGAGGGACGTGTGGTCTGTACACCGCTCTCCCGGTCGTTGTGATGGTTTTCTTTGACCGGAGCCGCTAGTATTATACGAACCTTTAGCTTTTCGTAAAGTCAGTTACTGATTCTGATTACTATACTTGATTTCGGTAAATGTTACAAATATTACCTCTCTTTCTAGATGACTTTATCTGTGTGAACCTAGCACATTTAATGCAAATTCTATGATACTGAATTCGGAACTATGTATCATATCTATCGAAAATAGCTATCAGAACACAAGCTTTCTTTTATATTTCGGCAATGTTTTTTATTTGAATCTTTTAATGTGTTTCAAACTACCGAGTGCCAGCAACAAACTAATACCCACAAATTGGTAATGACACAATAAGAAAAAAAACAGAAATACTGAAGGCCGTCGCCTCTTTGACCCTGACAGCTCTGTCTCTTCAGGCGTTGTCGTGATGCCGTCAACTACAATTCCCTATTTGAAAGTAGGCCACTCGTCACTCGTCACATTTCACTCTGCAAATCTCAGCTTAGTTACTTGCGATTCCCTAGTGGTTCCATTTTATTATGTTGCACACTAAACATCGGCTAAGAGTATGACCTATTTAACTGTTCGTGCGCCAGTTCAAACTAACGGTCCAAATGATATCCGCCATATATGTTACGGCCCAAAATTCCATCAAAACGCACTCGAGTCGTTAACTGGCCTGATGAACTTCAAACAACCTAATTCACCACTGTCAGACCAACAGACAACCCAGTTACCTGTGGGCGAACTGTAAGCTATTACCAATACGTCGCGGACCCAAAAATCGAATATCTCCGATATCACCACAAAATTCATTTACTATTATCGCATCAGCACTTTGCTCCAGCTGTGCCTTTCACAGTTCACTATAATCCCCCACAGCATTAAAAATCTAGAAAAAGATCACCCCTTCCAGCTTTTTGCCAAGTCAGTCGCTTTCCTGTTACTATGAAAACTCATAAGCACCTAAATATTCCAAGAAATGCCTTCTGGTCGTGCCACCCACCCCCAGGCGTTGCTAAACCCGGTCGTCTTGTGACGATCCAGCTCGCATGACGCCTGTATGTAGACAGCTTAAGACCTACATCTGGACTGTCTGCGGCCAATATGTGAAGTGTCTGTCAGTCTCTTGAAAATCATGTGGGAACCATTAAAAACAAGCAAACACGTAACAGCATTTCTAGTTTTGACAATTAGCGCATTATCAGCAGCGGTCTTCGGCAAACTCGAGCGGCGGCCGGCTGCTATGTGGTGCTATCGCAGCAGACTTCTACTGTTATGATGGCCGGTGGTCGCTTCGCAGTTACAAGATGCGTCAGCAGCCTGCCATTTTGGCGCTCAACATGCATCCAGAATATTGATTTTACACATCGTGTAATATAATATACACATCAAATTATACAGTTCCACTTGGTTTTAATACCCATATGTGTTCGGATGCCGAGCAATAGTAAAGGCGAATGAATATACACTGTGCGTCTTACACAGCATACATCGTCATCAGTGAATCTTACCTTTGATTTTCTTTCACCCTTGATTATAGTCACATACCTTTACGTCATTGATTCTTCAATGTCTAGCATTCTGCGTGGTGTCTGTTTGTTCTAAGTCGTGTCTCCCTACCACTTTCGCGCAACGACGCTCTGAGCGTGTTTTTTAGGGAATTGACTAGTTTGAACCTGGGACCTGTTGCTGGTAACGAGACGTCGGACCACACATGACATGTAGAGTTCAGAAGACTTCAGTAAGACTAGCGATGATATAATCAAATACTTAATGATTTCAGTGTCAGCTCCACTGCACTCCCTGTAAAAGAATCTTAATACTAACTAAGTGGAAGGGGTTCAAGGCTTTCCTATTTTTAGTTAGCTGGTAAAATAACGTCGAAAAGGCAGTTAAGTTTACCATTGGAATTTTTATTCTACTCACAAAACATTGTTTATAAATTGCAATATTGATAAAAGGAAATATTTTAATACAGGATGATAAAAACCAACTGCGTTCAACAAAAATGTGAACGAATATTCCCTGAATGGGTTTCCAAGTTCTACAATGGATCAAAGGATGACCTATCCATATCACATCTATAATCTAGGTTTAAATTAAGTTTCACAAAACAGAAAACTATCAAAAATGGTCTACAGTGACCCTCAATAATCTTTAATTACTTATTTAACTTGTCGTAAATTATAGTGGCTGATGTGGCTTCTCAATAATTATATACCAGAAAAATCATCGCGTTTCAGATTTTTACTTCTCGTAGCAAATGTGAATACGATGAGCTTTAATTGACGTTCAACACCAGTATTACGCAAAAAGGGGATGTAACAGATGAGACTTCTGCAGTTCTGAGTGAAGCCTTATGCACTCTTATGCGGCATCGCGTACGTTCATTACCTTGTCGGTGGTTAGGCAGTGTCAGCGGGCGGCGGGCGGCGCAGCTCCACACACCTTGCCGTCTAGGAAGCAACACTTTCTAACTCCTCCTTACTACAATTTACCGAAGTTGGTTTAAGAAAAGCTATCTGGCTGTGTTTTCAACTGACCAATCAGGGTCTCAATGTTAACCTTAGGCTCCGCCTTCAAAAATTCTGTCTATCCAATGAGAAACGTTATACATTTCGTGGTGGGGCAATGTTTTTAATGTTTGCGACGTAACAGAGACGCGAAAAAGTCTCACGCTAAAACTTGCAGCTGGTGTGACCCTTTTAGTGTTATCGTAAGATCTATACTGTTCTTCTGTAGGGCTCTATCTTTTAACATGGGCTGGGAGGTGGTCTTGGCGGTCGGCTGGCGATGTGGGTGTCCTTTATCGTAGGGCCTTCTGGCCTACACGGTTCTGATCTCGGCTTCTGTTCTCGTTTCTCTCCTCGGAACTGCGTCTGTTTCACGGTGGGAAGGTATGACATGCATGTAGGCGTTCTTGTGTTAGTCTATGGTATTCCATTTGCTCACTCGTTGATCGTATTACTTTGGTTAATTTAATGTCAGGATTTATTCGGAACTATGTGACATACTGCCGGATTTGCTATCATGTCAGGATTTTCATGGAAGGTGTTGGATTTGCCTGACACCTTACAAATGTAAGGATTGAAAAATAGGAGAGAAAGATTACATCTCTGTCTTACACCCTTTTAAATTTTGTTCTTTCACAACTGTGTGTTAGCCGTCTTTCCCTACAGCTTATAATCATTTTCTTAAGAATTCCTAAGATTTTGTACTATTTAACATAGTAGAACGCTTTTTCTAGGTCGACAAATCCTATGAAAGTGTCTTGATTTTTCTTAAGTCGTGTTTCCATTATTAAGCGCAACGTTGTAACTACCTCTCTGACACTTTTTCCCAAGCACGACTCACGCCCGGTCCTCACAGCTTTACTTCTGGCAGTATCTCGTCTCCTACCTTCCAAGCTTTACAGAAGCTCTCATGAAGTTCAATAGTATTTACGCATTGTCGTTGATATGCAACGATCGTGTTACCTTTGCTATACTTACGACCAACTGACAAGCTATCTAAAGCTCTGATTCCGACATGGTACTTAAATGGGAATGGAATCACAAAACAATAGAAAGAGAGTTATCGATAATTCATAACTATTGCTATATTTAATTGCAGACGAGGAATATTTCAGTTGCAGCAATCAAAGATATTGCTTTTTAATCAGAGAAAAAGTATCTCATTGAACAAATGAAAGCGATTTTTTATGATAAATCAGAAGAAATCCGAAATGTGTGGTTTTAGAATTAATTTTCGTCTAAGCTAATGCGAAGATAAGTTTTTTATGAGTTAACTAGAATTTTTGAGACTCGTATTCATTGCGTGCAGGATTTTTATGTCAGCTGAGAGTCCAATATGAGGTATTAAGCTGTAATACGTCTCGCTGACTGATGTAAGATTATGAGTTTCCGAAAGTTATACACTGCTCACAAACGGTAATTAGTTTTACTGTTCGTGATGTTCGGTAAAAAATATTTGTCATTGTGTAGGTTGGTGTCGTACCTTGTTCCATTCATTCGACTTTGCTGAACAATCAGGCTCAAAACACCCCTGGAACTTTCTGAGAGTAGTTTTGCTTCACGAATACCAGTATAAACGCTATACGTTTAATCATTTCAGCAAGTGTACTCGGGTGTTAGCGCAGCAGGAAGTATATACAAGACGTTGTAACGTTAGTACGGTGACTCACTCTGTCTTTGCTATCCAAAAGAATGTAGGCTACTCAGATTAAAATGCCGCCAAGTACAACTGCTATCCTCAGCTGAAAGCAAAGAAGAATCACAGGACTTAATGAATGGAATGTGTAGTGTTTCGAGCAAAGAATGCAGTTTGAGAGTAAATCGAAGAAACACGAAAGTAATGAAGATTAGCAGAAAAGAGGTTAGTGATAAACTTAAAATCGAAACTGGGGCCCGATAACATGTTAAGGACATTCTAGCACTGGTAAACAGGGCACGCCTGGGCAAAAAGAGTTTATTATGATCAAACATTGGCCTTAATTTTAGGAAGAAATATCTGAGAATGTACGTCTGTTACACGGGGTTGTACGGAAGCGATTCATGGACAGGGAGCAAAACCGGGACAGAAGATAATCGAAGTGTCTGAGATGTGATGCTACACAAGGACGCAAAATCGGCGACGAAAATAACATGTAAAAAAACTGACAAAAAGAGACGACAGGATGATAAGACACGTGTTTAGACATCGGCAAAAGACTTCCATAGTAGTAGAGGGAGCTGCAGAGGGTTAGAAAAGTAAGGGAATACAGCGACTGGAATATAGCCAGCAAATAACTGCGGACATTTAATAATTATGCAACCAACACATACATCCATTTCTCGCAGGGTTATAGTACACTACATATCGATGAAGTCATTAACGTTACCTCTTACACACACTAATAAATATGTATTCTTTCGGATAATATTGTCCAAGATCCGAGTTTATAAGGAGAGCCATCAAAATCTTGCCGTTTGAAGGCCGTGCAATCCAGAATCGGTATGCGCGTCAGGCAAAATCAACATGAGCATTGAGGCAAACTAGAGACATGCTGCCCCATACACATCATCCATTCTCCTATGGATGTCTACCGGTGTTTGTTCTTCAGCACCCAAGAAAAGAATAGCGGCACGTTCGTCTTGTTTGGACGTATTTGGTAATAACGTCATCGTAGGTCACGTTTCCGAATTTACTACACGCGTGTCGGAAAGACACGAATACCATACTAATCCCTTATTTACATGTCGCTACTTACAGTTGCGCTGCGTTACTGATAAGCTGCAGCAACTCCCTCAAACGGAAACTTTGTGACCTCCCCTTAGAACATGTCTCCATACCCCAAGGGTGGACGAAATACTGCCAATTTAAATCCCCTCTGCTCCACTCCCAACGTGGTGAGATTTGGCTGAAAAGAAACAAGAGATCTGTGTACGCTTGGCCAGCTCACTTTTGTTGAAAATGAGAGACGGAAAAAATGTTAAAGCTTGATACTGAGATGATTCTACAAATGACTGTATGTTATCCGGTTCCGAGACGAGGAAATATTCTAGATACAGGTCGAAGCAGCGAGCAGCTTAATGACTGCTGATTTGGAGTACAGACCAGCCTGGGTGTGCGTTATAAGCAGTTAGGCGAAAATGGGAATTGCATCTCATCTTCGCCTTCAAAGGTCAAATGCAAAGCATCGTAAGATTTTAATATACACTCCTGGAAATTGAAATAAGAACACCGTGAATTCATTGTCCCAGGAAGGGGAAACTTTATTGACACATTCCTGGGGTCAGATACATCACATGATCACACTGACAGAACCACAGGCACATAGACACAGGCAACAGAGCATGCACAATGTCGGCACTAGTACAGTGTATATCCACCTTTCGCAGCAATGCAGGCTGCTATTCTCCCATGGAGACGATCGTAGAGATGCTGGATGTAGTCCTGTGGAACGGCTTGCCATGCCATTTCCACTTGGCGCCTCAGTTGGACCAGCGTTCGTGCTGGACGTGCAGACCGCGTGAGACGACGCTTCATCCAGTCCCAAACATGCTCAATGGAGGACAGATCCGGAGATCTTGCTGGCCAGGGTAGTTGACTTACACCTTCTAGAGCACGTTGGGTGGCACGGGATACATGCGGACGTGCATTGTCCTGTTGGAACAGCAAGTTCCCTTGCCGGTCTAGGAATGGTAGAACGATGGGTTCGATGACGGTTTGGATGTACCGTGCACTATTCAGTGTCCCCTCGACGATCACCAGTGGTGTACGGCCAGTGTAGGAGATCGCTCCCCACACCATGATGCCGGGTGTTGGCCCTGTGTGCCTCGGTCGTATGCAGTCCTGATTGTGGCGCTCACCTGCACGGCGCCAAACACGCATACGACCATCATTGGCACCAAGGCAGAAGCGACTCTCATCGCTGAAGACGACACGTCTCCATTCGTCCCTCCATTCACGCCTGTCGCGACACCACTGGAGGCGGGCTGCACGATGTTGGGGCGTGAGCGGAAGACGGCCTAACGGTGTGCGGGACCGTAGCCCAGCTTCATGGAGACGGTTGCGAATGGTCCTCGCCGATACCCCAGGAGCAACAGTGTCCCTAATTTGCTGGGAAGTGGCGGTGCGGTCCCCTACGGCACTGCGTAGGATCCTACGGTCTTGGCGTGCATCCGTGCGTCGCTGCGGTCCGGTACCAGGTCGACGGGCACGTGCACCTTCCGCCGACCACTGGCGACAACATCGATGTACTGTGGAGACCTCACGCCCCACGTGTTGAGCAATTCGGTGGTACGTCCACCCGGCCTCCCGCATGCCCACTATACGCCCTCGCTCAAAGTCCGTCAACTGCACATACGGTTCACGTCCACGCTGTCGCGGCATGCTACCAGTGTTAAAGACTGCGATGGAGCTCCGTATGCCACGGCAAACTGGCTGACACTGACGGCGGCGGTGCACAAATGCTGCACAGCTAGCGCCATTCGACGGCCAACACCGCGGTTCCTGGTGTGTCCGCTGTGCCGTGCGTTTGATCATTGCTTGTACAGCCCTCTCGCAGTGTCCGGAGCAAGTCTGGTGGGTCTGACACACCGGTGTCAATGTGTTCTTTTTTCCATTTCCAGGAGTGTATACTATATAAATGAAAAAAATATAGCAAGTATGAATAAAATTCAAACAAAATATGAACCGAATAGAATAAGACAGGTTAGTGAAACAAGTTCTTAGTTATAAACCAAAAGGAAGTGAAGCGGATCAGGTTGTAGTCCTACACCATGAGGTCAAGAAGAAGAAGAAGGAGAAGGAGAAGAAGAAGAAGAAGAGAAAAAAGAATATTTACAGTTAAAACATCAGGAGTTGCGGGACAGAGTTCACACAGTTTGTGGAAAGACTGCCTACATACTATTAGAGCGTAGTGTCCGGAAAAAAACATCCGTTTACAAAAACAGTTGACAAACACACCACGTCATATATGGAGGGTCCTATGCCAGAGTGAATCAACTGCAAATTTTGACATTTTAGGTTAGCTATTGATAATGGTGCAGAAAATTATAAAGATTCATATGGCAAAACGAACCAGGGTTCTTGAGGGACACTAAGCGATTTTTTTATGTTTTTTATGTTACGTCCCCGATCTACATTTATCTCTGGTGCCAGAGTGAACTAAATCCAGTAACAAGATGGCAGACGAAGTTGCATACAGGAGTTCAGAAGAGTCAAATGACAGTATTGTTGATATTGAGTGTGGTTCCGACGATGAATATGTGCCATCCTCACGTCAATCAAGTAGTGAAGGTATGTTTTATACTTAAAACTGCATAAATTTGGCTAATAAAGGTATACAACATTACTTCGTTGCATGCGATTATTGAAGGCTAGTGTCATATGCAAAAGTGAACTAACTACATGATGATGTGCTGTGCTACCGTCTACGGAGTAAACTGTGAACTACGTAGTGGAATACTCACAACTACCGATAGGGACATGTTCCTGATCGATTATTACAGTCGCTTGACATCTAGAATGCCGTCAGCGTTAGGAACGTAGTTAGTACACTTTAGCAAATGAAATATACGAAAACGCATCGTTTTGACTGCACATCTGTTGTCAACTTTTATTTAACTATTTTACTTGCTAAATTGTATTCGTAATGATGTAAGTGGAGAACATGTACCCCATAGTTTTACATTAAGAAACATTTTTATTTTTTGCGGAATCCAAAGAACCAATTAGGGTGAAGCGCAAGAAAAGCAATCCAGGTAACTGGAAAAAGAATGTTCGGAAGACTCGTAAAAACAGCGGAAACGCATTTACATCATCGACGGGACAAACAATAATGGGAAAAACGTTAAAGGACTGCCGCTGTACATGTCGTCGCAAATGTTATGAAAAAGTCTCACTGCAGGATCGACAGTTATTTTTTGATATGTATTACGGTGATGGACGGTATGAAACACAAACAGCTTTGATTGGACGGTCTGTAAAGTTCTTCATTGTGAAGGACAGAAGATCAAATGCTGAAGATCCCCTAAGAACATTTATTCGACATTGCTTTATTCCTACCACATCAGGTGATGTGAAGGTTTGCAAAAATATGTTCCTAAACACACTGTGTTAACAGTGCAAAGAGTCACAGAGCTCTTCTGAAAGTGAAGTCTGGTCAACTACAAGACAGAAGAGGAAAACATGAGCCGCATAATAAATTTCCTGAAGAAAGAATTCGTCGCATCAGAGATCATATTAATTAATTTCCATACTATAGGAGCCACTATTGTTGGAAGGATAGTCCCGATAGGAAGTATCTCTCCTGTCACCTCAATTTGAGATTGATGCACAGGCTGTATAAAGAGCAACTGATAGCAGAAAATGCAGAGTCTGACATTGTGTCACAATCGTTGTATGAAAAAGTTTTCAAAACTAAGTTCAACCTGTCATTTAAATTGCCACACAAAGACACATGCAAGAAATGTGATATTTTTCAAATTAAAACCAACTCTCTAAAAGCACTAGAGAACACTTCTGACAGTGTGAAAGCTCTTGAAGATGTAAACATGGAAAGAGAGCTACATCATCGACAGGTTGACCTTGCAAGGGCAACACTACGAAAAGACAAAGAGAAAGCAATAAATGGTGAATGCGTTTGATCTGCAAAAGACAATTTCGCTCCCATAAGTTCCCACTGGTGTTGTGTATTACAAACGTCAACTTTCTTGCTTCAATTTGGATATCCATGATATGGGTACATCCAAAGGAACTATGCACCTTTGGCATGAGGGAACAGCAGGTCGAGGACCAGATGAGATAGGATCGTGTCTTATGAAACACCTAAATGCTAATCCTACGAAAGAAACTTTTGTGTTTTGGTCAGACTCATGTGGTGGCCAAAATAGAAATTTCAAACTGGTAACAATACTAATGTGTATCGTTCAAGATCCTACTCAGCATGTCAAAGAAATCATTCAAAAATTTTTAATCCCAGGCCACAGTCATCTGCCCAATGACACTGATTTCAGACATATTGAGAACAAGATGAGATACAACCAAAACATTTACCATATGCATGAAATCCAGAACATAATGAAAACATGCAGAGTCAAGAAACAAAAGTTCGGTGTGGTGGAAATGAAACGTGATGATTTCTTCAGCTCTGACAGCTTAACATCAGTTTTAAGAAACAGGAAAGAAGTTGATGGACTAACTGTAGCTTGGATGAAAATAAGATGCATCAGAATAAGCAAAGAGAAGCCCAACGTAATGCAGTTCAAGTACACACACAATGATCATGTGGAGTACTATGAAGTTAGTTTCTCTAAACGAGCTAGAGGTCGGACACCCAATCTTCACCACATAGCACTGAATCAAAAGTATCCCAGAGGAAGACCAGTTACAAGTGCAAAGAAGAAAGATCTTGAGTCAATGCTGTGCTTCATTCCCCCTATCTACCAAGATTTTTACAAGAACTTGCGAAGTGCTGCAGAGATAGCTGGAAATTCAAATGAAGATGGGTTATCAGAAGATGAATGAGATTCCCTAAAATTCTGTATAAAATGTACCAGACACAGTTTCCTTATAGTATATGACGTTTTCTGTTGAAGAATGAAACAAGACTGCCATAAACATAACATGTGTGACGAAACAAAAGTGCTTTAATAGTTACATCTGTGCTGAGACAATGTACTTATTCAAACTTTATTTCACTTCCTTATAATCACCGTAATTTTTTCAGACCTGTAATACGTGCATTTTGATTGAAAAGCCACTAAACAAGATCCAGTATATGTTAGCGATCTGTTGAAGATCATTTACTACCCCAATATCTCATCAGATTTTTTTTTCTGTAGTTGAACTTTATAGCTGAATATCTGGAAACATGTAATTTGTAGTTGGTTCACTCTGGCATAGGACCCTTCATATAGTCTGAGCAATAGCGCTATAAAAGTGAAAGAGAGAAAAACCAGTTTCAAAATATATGGTAAGTGTGTTTTTGTCAACGCTTCTTTTAGTAGTGAAAATCATCCTGTATTATTTGATTAGATATCGATCAGAAAACTGACATGCAAAGTACAATAATTGTCTCATGCTTTACTGTAACATAGCTATTCCGCACTTTTTAAAATAAAGTTGTTTCACATGGAAACTGTATACTGATTATAGCCCGTTGCCGTTGGGCGACATCATTAAAACATACAAAAGAAAATTTTCTTAAGTAGAATGCTAGTCGGGAGAAATCTGTTGCGTAAGCGAGAACAGTTAGCGAGAACTTTATGGGAGTTAATGAGAGGATATTAGCTGCAAATGGCGATAACCATCCAACGCAGCTTGTCTGCTCTCGGTTACAGTGTTAATTACCAGTATATCGGCCATCTCATTTTCAGCTCTACACGGGAGACCAAGATTAGACTCGAGAGAGTAACACAGTGGCCGTGCAGTCGAGATGCTAATTACTGTTTTCAACTTAGTCGCAGGCGTGGCTGCCCCGACGCAGGCTCTAGCTGAAAACTCGGGGAACCTGGCGGTGGCCGCTTTTTCTAGGCAGCGTGGAGTTTCAGATCCGTACAAATATTCATGATATACTGAAAAGTGAATGTAATTTTGTAAGCCAATAGGTATAAAGGAGTATTTGTATTTCCTGCTTTGCAGCTCATAAGATTTAAAAGAACGTTAGATGTGTTGGCTTGAGGCTCGATCCTGCCTCTTACAAAGTAATATTTACTTTCTGTTATGTTTATCTTCAAAATGATTCAAATGGCTCTGAGCACTATGGGACTTAACATCTGAGGTCATCATTCCCCTAGAACTTAGAAATAACCTAAGGACATCAAACACATCCATGCCCGAGGCAGGATTCGAACCTGCGACCGGAGCG
The DNA here is from genome assembly GCF_023864345.2 of Schistocerca serialis cubense. Lineage (NCBI taxonomy): Eukaryota > Metazoa > Arthropoda > Insecta > Orthoptera > Acrididae > Schistocerca > Schistocerca serialis. Next base: position 932,880,099 of record NC_064638.1, read on the forward strand.
GTCGCGCGGTTCTAGACTGAAGCGCCTAGAATCGCTCGGCCACTGCGGCCTGCCTCTTTATCTTCTCGTGTCTTCCAGCACCCTTCCCTTCCCTTATGAGCATGCCTGAAGAAGCACAATAGAAGTTCATGTTAATATTCTCGTTTACCTCTTCGTCTCCTTATTTTCATTATCTATTTGCCTTTTTGGGCGCAGGATCCACTGTACTCACGTTTTGGCAAATATATTTTGTTTAACTTTGCAGTCGGCTGCCCTTCCTGTCGGCGCAGTCGTCATTCATCTGAAGGACGGAAGACGTGTGCGCCCCCTGTCTGTGAATCATGTAAACTCTATTCTGAGTGTGATTGTATTTTAAGTTTTGGGTATCGTATTTTCTGAGCGGAAAGTGTGGACCAACCAGCATCTGCCTAAATGAGTGTGACAAACGCTTAAAGCCCACGCTCAAGTAGCCGGGTGCACCAGCCACAGTCATTAATTTACCATGCAAATGCGATCTTCGTCTGGCTCACCGTCCTGTATCACAAGCACGTGTGCAGTGCATTGCACTGTAAGAGCTGGAAAAAGTTAACTTTCCGCTTTACAATTTTTTTAAACTGTTTCTTCCTTCGAACTTTTCGTATACCTGCCCAGATATCTATGAGTGTTAAAGCGCCGCTTCCGGACGAGGAGGTACTCCAGCCCCGGATCGAATCTGCCTGGTAGATTAACAATGAGAGTCAGTGTGCCGGACAACCTCAATGTGGTGTTTAGGCACTTTTACACATCCCACTAGGGGAATAGCGGGATGATACCCAAGCCCTGCCGCAGTTACACGATTCGCAACGTTTAGAAAACTCACTTTCTAGTGAGTAACACTGCACACAGACAGTTGGGGTACACATATTCCTTCCAAGGGGCAAACGATGTGGCGACAGGAAGGGCACCTGGTCACCCCTAAAATTAACCTACCACAACCATTAATAACCATGCTCACCATCTAAACGTTTATAGACTGTATTTCCTATAGCTAACTTTTGGATAATACCAACGTCTAGTAGAAACATATGATGTGAAAGCATAAACTCACACACACACAACATAGCCAAAAGACAGACAAACTGAGCAAACAGTATATTAGGAAGGAAGGAAGTATACATACACACACACACATATGTACGCAGGTTGCCTATTGGAATATCCAAGCGTAATTACAGACCTCTACAAAACTTCGAGTAAAATAAAAATGTATTATTTCTTGAAATATATAAGATTTTGCACACTTTGCAAACATAATGGACCTTCAAATAAAACATTTCCACATTAAAATTGTCTGTGTTGCTCAATAAAACACAATTGCATGCTTACTTTAATATGCACATGTAATGTAAGGCTGAGGGTGAAATGACAAGTTTAGTGTCGCAACATTTCTCACCACATTACAGCTTTTCACACAGTTTTCAACTCGCCAACATCAAAACAGCGTAATGGATAATGCATCGCCGGCCACAGTGGCCGAGCGGTTCTAGGCGCTACAGTCTGGAACCGCGCGACCGCTACGGTCGCAGTTTAGAATCCTGCCTCGGGCATGGATCTGTGTGATGTCCTCAGGTTAGTTAGGTTTAAGTAGTTCTAAGTTCTAGGGGACTCATGACCTTAGAAGTTAAGCCGCATAGTGCTCAGGGCCATTTGAACCATTTGATATTGCATATTGCCAACATCAAAAAGTGAATTAAGTTTATACACAACAGTGTTAAATATTAATTCTCTGAAAGAACATTAATCTTAAGTACAATATTATGAAAGTTTAATTGGACACCGGCCGTGGTGGCCAAGCGGTTAAAGGCGCTACAGTCTGGAACCGCGCGGCTGCTACGGTCGCAGGTTCGAATCCTGCCTCGGGCATGGATGTGTGTGATGTCCTTAGGTTAGTTAGGTTTAAGTAGTTCTAAGTTCTAGGGGACTGATGACCTTAGCAGTTAAGTCCCATAGTGCTCAGAGCCATTTGAACCATTTTTCATAAATTTTATTATTCAGCATCTTGCTGCTCCTAACCATCCATTACCATCCAATACCTCCTCATTAGTTACGTCATTTACGCCTCTAAATTTCATCCTTCTGTAGCATCACATTTCGAAAGCTATTCTCTTCTTCTTTAAATTATTTATCGTCCATGAAGTATACAAATACTTCCAAAAAAGACTTCCTAACACTTAAATCTATACTCGATGTTAAGAAATTTCTCTTCTTCAGAAACGCTTTTCTTGCCAGTAGACATTTTATATCTTCTCTAACTTGACCATCATCAGTTACTTTGCTTCCCAAATAGTAAAACACGTTTACAACTTAAAGTGTCGCATTTCCTAATATCCTTCCCTTGATTTAATACGTCTACATTCCATTACCCTCGCTCTGCTTTTGTTGATGTTCATCTTATATCGTCCTTTCAAGCACTGTCCATTCCGTTCAGCTGCTCTTCCGCGTCCTTCGTTGTCTCCGGCAGAATTACAATGTTATCGGAAAACCTCAAAGTTCTTATTTCTTCTCCATGGATTTTAATTCCTACTCCAAATTTTTCTTTTGTTTCCTTTACTGTTTGCTCAATACACAAATTGAATAACATCGGGAATAGGCTACAACTTTAGTCGCTCTCCCTTCCTTTTCATGTCACTTGACGCTTATAACTGCCATCTGGTTTCTGTACAAATTGAAAATATACATTTTGCTTCCTGTATTTTACCCCTTGCTACCTTCAGAAATTGAAAAAGTTTATTCCAGTGTACACTCTCAAAAGCTTTCTCTAAATCTACAAATGCTAGAAACGTAGGTTTGCCTTTCCTTAATCTATCTTCTAAGACAAGTCGTAGGGTCAGTATTGCCTCATGATTCCAACATTCTTACGCAATCCAAACTGATCTTCCCCGAGGTCGGCTTCTATCAGTTTCTCCATTCGTCTGTAAAGAATTCGTGTTATATTTTGCAGTCGTGACTTATTAAACTGATAGTTCGGTAATTTTCACACCTGTCAACACCTGCTTTCTTTGGGATTGGAATTGTTATATTCCGCTTGAAGTCTGACGGTATTTCGCCTGTCCCATACGTCTTGCTCACCACATGGTAGAGTTTTGTCAAGGCTTGCTCTCCCAAAGGTATCAGTAGTTCTAATGGGATGTTGTCTACTCCCGGGGCCTTGTTTCGACTTAGGTATTTCAATGCTCTGCCAAATTCTTCACGCAGTATCATATCACCCATTTCATCATCATCTACGTCCTCTTCCATTTTCATAATATTGCCCTCAAGTACATCGCTCTTGTATAGACCCTCTATATACTCCTTCTACCTTCCTGCTTTCCCTACTTTGCTTAGAACTGGTTTTCCATCTGAGCTCTTGATACTCATACAAGTGGTTCTCTTTTCTCCAATGATCTATTTAATTTTCCAGTACACAGTATCTATCGTACCCCTAGTGGTATACAGGGTGTTACAAAAAGGTACGGCCAAACTTTCAGGAAACATTCCTCACACACAAAGAAAGAAAATATCTTATGTGGACATGTGTCCGGAAAGGCTTACTTTCCATGTTAGAGCTCATTTTATTACGTCAAATCACATTAATTATGGAATAGAAACACACAGCAACAGAACGTACCAGCGTGACTTCAAACACTTTGTTATAGGAAATGTTCAAATTGTCCTCCGTTAGCGAGGATACATGCATCCACCCTCCGTCGCATGGAATCCTTGATGCGCTGATGCAGCCCTGGAGAATGGCGTATTATATCACAGCCGTCCACAATACGAGCACGAAGAGTCTCTACATTTGGTACCGGGGTTGCGTAGACAAGAGCTTTCAAATGCCCCCATAAACGAAAGTCAAGAGTGTTGAGGTCAGGAGAGCGTGGAGGCCATGGAATTGGTCCGCCTCTACCAATCCATCTGTCACCGTATCTGTTGTTGAGAAGCGTACGAACACTTCGACTGAAATGTGCAGGAGCTCCATCGTGCATGAACCACATGTTGTGTCGTACTTGTAAAGGCACATGTTCTAGCAGCACAGGTGGAGTATCCCGTATGAAATCATGATAACGTGCTCCATTGAGCGTAGGTGGAGGAACGAAACTAAAATGAGTTCTAACATGGAAATTAAGCGTTTCCGGACACATGTCCACATAACATCTTTTCTTTATTTGTGTGTGAGGAATGTTTCCTGAAAGTTTGGCCGTACCTTTTTGTAACACCCTGTATGCCTCTACATCCTTACATTTGTCCTCTAGCCATGCCTGCTTAGCCATTTTGCAGTTCCTGTCGATCTCATTTTTGAAAGGTTTGTATTTTTTGTGCCTGCTTATTTTACTGTATTTTCATATTTTCTCCTTTCATCGGTTAAATTCAATATCCCTTCCATTTTTGGAGAGTCATTTTACATTTCTTTGGAAAACAACATTAAAAATCTCTTCTGTTGGTTTGCCTCTAAAGGGATTTATTGTAATACTTATGTCACCTGCAGAAAGTACTAATTCTGCTAGTTGGCTATTAAGTGGAGTATCATTCACAGATATAAGGAAGGAATAGAACTGGACCCAGAATTGAACCTGTGGGATTCCCTTTGTGATTTCTCCCAAGTCTCTAATACTTTCTACTTATCCAACAACGCCTGAATTATTCAGAACTGGTTTTTGCATTCTATTTGTTAAGTCCGATTGATACCAGTGGCGTATAAAGCAATCAGTTCCAAAAAACCGAAGTTTTTTAAGAGTGAATTATGATCTACTCAATCGAAAGCCTTGGAAAAAAACACAATAAACACCAAATGGCGATATTTTATTATTTGAGGCTTGTAGTATTTGGTGGGTGAATGTGTAATTAGCATTCACAGATGCGTAACTCGAAATATGTGGTTATTCGGAAAAATTAAGAGTACCTAGACACACACTAAGTCCTAAAACGCTAAGTATCTGAATGGGCGAGTTTATTCTAAAAAGTAAGACAAAATCATATTAGTGTAAATACAACGATGTTTTGAAATGTTCAAATCAACACCCGTAGATGGTTTTCTTACTTGACTAAGCTTCAATAATTTGAGCTTAAACAAATCAGGAAGTACATTTTCAACTAGTACAACGTGTTGGAGGCTTAGAAGCTAGAAGGATATTTAGTTCTTGTTACCAGAATCTACGAACTAGGTGAATTAAAATTAGATTTCCATAGAAATATTATGATTTCAGCACAGAAGACGACACGATCAGAAACATGTGAGAATTTTCTGATAATCAGCCCGACCTCTGCATTTCGCAACTGGCTTCTAGATTATTCTGGAGAAGATTATACATAAGATGAAAAACCCTTTGCTCCTATTAATGGAAGATACAGCGGACTATTAAGGCATCTGAGAAGTACTGGAAAGTTTAATCAATTTAAAATGTAGTATGGTGTTCGTAGTATTGAAAATAAGAATAATGGCGGCGGAGAACAGAATAAATATCTGCATAGAGGTCGCATGTAACGTTTCAAAACTTAATTTTTAATAGAATTTTCGTTGTAGAAGATAAATATCTAGTTCAGTAAAACAGTATATCTCGGTGCGAGGACCATAGGGATTAAGTATCTTTGTCTCACAAAATTTAATACGTATCATTTAATACTCAGGGAACTGAACTGGTTTCTTTGTCGTTTGTAAACGGACTCTGCGTTAGGAATGTGATATTCTTGTTAGTGTTATGAACAACCCTGATAATATGTGCTGCTCTATCCAATTTAGGATAAATGTTATCGCCCGTAAATAATTTCTTGGAGCATCAGATACCCACATATTTTAAACGCTTTTGGCTAGGCAGAATAACCACATACGCACACACACACACACACACACACACACACACACACACACACACACACACACACACACACACACACACACACACACTCACTCATACGCACGATGAATTATTCATACTCTTATCTCTGCATCTTAACAGGTGCCGCTAGATAGATTGAACAACATATTCCTACAGCAAACGGCTGCGTAGCGGGATACAGAATTCAGAGTCCAAATTAGAACGAGTAGGGCCACCGAAGAAGAACCGTCATAGCAACGATCCTTGCAAATGGGACCGCCAGAGAAGCGTAATCAAGAGAGACGCCTGGAGTTCCTCTGGCAGTTAAATCGTCCGCTTCGTGCTTCCCCACATATCGTAATAGGATCATCGAGTCACGACATCAACTTTTCATCTGGCAGCTACGTGTTTCTCACAGCAAAGTCTGCATCTCAGCAACGGGCCACAGAATTGAAATACTAGAATATCGAACAGATTCTTAATCTCCTTCCTATTCACATTCTCCTAAAATGAAATGAGGAGGGAAGACCTTAAAATGGCTAGCTAATAGCTAATTCAGCTTACTCTGACAGAAAACAATACTGACCGCTTTTGCCCCTGGGATCAGAGATCAAATGACTCTGCCGAGAAATAGATGATCAGTGCTAAAACAGGGAAAATATGAAACTTCCTGGCAGATTAAAACGGTGTGCCGGACCGAGACTCGAACTCGGGACCTTTGCCTTTCGCGGGCAAGTGCTCTACCAACTGAGCTACCCAAGAACGACTCACGCCCCGTCCTCACAGCTTTAATTCTGCCAGTACCTCGTCTCCTACCTTCCAAACGTCACAGAAGCTCTCCTGCGAACCTTGCAGACTCGAACTCGGGACCTTTGCCTTTCGCGGGCAAGTGCTCTACCAACTGAGCTACCCAAGAACGACTCACGCCCCGTCCTCATAGCTTTAATTCTGCCAGTACCTCGTCTCCTACCTTCCAAACGTCACAGAAGCTCTCCTGCGAACCTTGCAGAACTAGCACTCATGGAAGAAAGGATATTGCGGAGACATGGCTTAGCCACAGCCTGGGGGATGTTTCTAGAATGAAATTTTCACTCTGCAGCGGAGTGTGCGCTGATATGAAACTCAGTTGGTAGAGCACTTGCCCGCGAAAGGCAAAGGTCCCGAGTTCGAGTCTCGGTCCGGCACACCGTTTTAATTTTCCAGGAAGTTTCATATCAGCGCACACTCCGCTGTAGAGTGAAAATTTCATTCTAAGGAAAATATATTTGCAAAATTGAGATTCACTTAAACAGAGAGAGTGGGGAGGGGGAGGGGGTGAAGGTAGATACAGACAGAGAGAGATGGAGACTGAGGAAGAGAGAGGGTGAATGGAAGGGCGAGAGGCTGAAGGGGGAAAGGTGGATGAATGAGAAGGGTTAAGGGAGTGGTGTAGGGCTGGTAGCGAAAGAAAGAGGGAAAAAGAGAGGGAACCGTCATGGAGGAAAAAGAGAACGTTGGCTTGGTGAGGCAGTGGAGAAGAAAGAGAGAAGGAGAGAGTGGAAGGCAAACTTACGTTAAGGGGTTCGTTGGGAGATAAGGAGGATTGAAGGAATCGGAGAAGACTCCAAGATGCTACTCCAGGCAGGAGTAAAATGAATGTGCGCAACGGGAAATAATAAAAGCTAAAATGAAGATTTGGCCCAGTCTGGCTACCCCCTGAAGCAGATCTTAGGATCTCTTAATGGACTGTAACATATAAATTACAACCTAAACATATGTGAATGATTAAGGCAACTATAAGTGCTAAATGATAAACGTTCTTTCTGCTTATATATTTATTGCAGATTTTAAAAAAAACCTTTACATTACAAAGTTTACATTTCCTAAGTAAAATTACTTATCATTTGCCCCTTATTATGACTGCACGATCTAATGTCAATAACGCGAAATAACTGACATCATCTACGTAACAAGCACTAGAAGGCACTACTTTCAAAGATGATCTACGGTGGTGTGGAACCTCAGTGGAAATAAACTAACATGATCACAGCTGTTTAGGTTTTATAGTCCTAATAGGCCGAAGCACTTTGCGATATCACCGTATGTACAGCGTCTGGTGCGTCGGCGTGCTGGTTCTCGTAGACGTGTGCGTCGATGGAAGAACTCCAGCCGCAAAATAAAACTCCTTCAAACACTAGGACGGCAGAAGGCAGTCCTCTGACTAATATACTCTAATACTGTCTTCTCCTCCTGGTGTTCTACAGACGAGAAACGCGAACTCCCAGCCACAAGAACGGAGTTCACATAACGTCTAAACATAAGTATAGGCAGAAGGAGTGCCCTCAATTACTGAACGCTGCGTACTCAACGACGACTTCCAACCCGGAATTGAAGTCCAGAATCGTATAGGTCCGCAACAGTGCAGTACCTAACTGTTCTAACTGTAAACTCTCCTGAGAGCAGAGACAGCTCTGTACCAACAAAGGTGATACCGAGCGACCGTCACACATGGGCGCTCACAACGGAAGCCTTCGTCTCTCCACCGCTGGCCTCGCCAAAAGGCTCGGCTCCCCACCATCGTAATTCCAAAAACGAATCATATTCCTGAAACCACAGAATATCCTCCCTCTCTACAGATTCTTCTGAACGCCAACCAATCACATTTTAGTCTTTTGTCGTCCAGAGCGGAATGTTTGCGAGGAAAACCCTATACTCGTACAATGGTACGCTTCTGAGTAAAAATCCTTGGAAATAACCCAGCCTGAGTGCTTTCCAAGGTGCCGCTTCTTCGTTCCTCTCACCTGCGTCCACGATTTTCGTAGTTTCCGAAGTATAATCTTTACGGTTCGGCTACAAACTGGCCGGTCGCGACTCTATTGTGCCCCAGCGCTTAGGTGCTACGACGTCAGTCATAATATTTCCTGTGTTTAAGCAGGACCAGCTTAGGTGCTACGACGTCAGTCTTGTTATTTCCTATGTTTAAGCAGGACCAACACACCTGTGTGGGCCTTCCATCCAGGGCTTGAGATCCGTCTGCCGTTTCATTTCCACTGTCGTTCCAACTTCTACTAGCAGCGTAATAATAATAATAAAGAAACTTTGTCACTTTTCGTGCAATAAGCGTTAACAGTTATTTACAAGGCGTATGTGACAACGTCAGTCTCCTTTAAATATTAATATATACGATGTACTACCTATCAAATAATACCTAATGTGGTTGTAGACCAAGGCAAAGTATGTGGATGAGTGCTTCTAAGGTGCGAAATTATAGCCACCTTACAAGACCTCTGAACAGAGTATCTACTTCTTAGAAACGACACATATACACTACTGGCCATTAAAATTGCTACACCACGAAGATGACGTGCTACAGACGCGAAATTTGACCGACAGGAAGAAGATGCTGTGATATGCAAATGCTTAGCTTTTCAGAGCATTCACACAAGGTTGGCGCCGGTGGGGGCACCTGCAACGTGCTGACATGAGGGAAGTTTCCAACCGATTTCTCATACACAAACAGAAGTTGACCAACGTTGCCTGGTGAAACGTTGTTGTGATGCCTCGTGTAAGGAGGAGAAATGCGCACCATCACCCGTATCACTAGCAGTCGAGATGACAGGCGTCTTATCCGCATGGCTGTAACGGATCGCGCAGCCACGTCTCGATCCCCGAGTCAACAGATGGGGACGTTTGCAAGACGACAACCATCTGCACGAACAGTTCGACGACGTTTGAAGCAGCATGGACTATCAGCTCGGAGACCATGGCTGCGGTTACCCTTGACGCTGCGTCACAGACAGGAGTGCCTGGGATGGTGTTCTCAACGACGAACCTGGGTGCACGAATGGCAAAACGTCATTTTTTCGGATGAATCCAGGTTCTGTTTACAGCATCATGATGGTCGCATCCGTGTTTGGCGTCATCGCGGTGAACGCACATTGGAAGCGTGTATTCGTCATCCCCATACTGGCGTATCACCCGGCGTGATGGTATGGGGTGCCATTGGTTACACGTCTCGGTCACCTCTTGTTCGCATTGACGGCACTTCGAATAGTGGACGTTACATTTCAGATGTGTTACGACCCGTGGCTCTACCCTTCATTCGATCCCTGCGAAACCCTACATTTCAGCAGGATAATGCACGACCGCATGTTGCAGGTCCTGTACGGGTCTTTCTGGATACAGAAAATGTTCGACTGCTGCCCTGGCCAGCACATTCTCCAGATCTTTCACCAATTGAAAACGTCTGGTCAATGGTGGCCGAGCAACTGGCTCGTTACAATACGCCGGTCACTACACTTGATGAACTGTGGTATCGTGTTGAAGCTGCATGGGCAGCTGTACCTGTACACGCCATCCAAGCTCTGTTTGACTCAATGCCCAGGCGTATCAAGGCCGTTATTATGGCCAGAGGTGGTTGTTCTGGGTACTGATTTCTCAGGATCTATGCACCCAAATTGCGTGAAAATGTAGTCACATGTCAGTTCTAGTATAATATATTTGTCCAATGAACACTCGTTTATCATTTGCATTTCTTCTTGGTGTAGCAATTTTGATGGCCAGTAGTGTAGCTTATTGCTGTTGTCCATATGATTCAAATGGCTGTGAACACTATGGGACTTAACATCTGAGGTCATCAATCCCCTAAACTTAGAGCTAGTTAAACCTAACTAACGTAAGGACAACACACACATCCATGCCTGAGACAGGATTCGAACCTCCGACCGTAGCGGTCTCGCGGTTCCAGACTGAAGCGCCTTGAACCGGTCGGCCACGACGACCGCCTGCAATGGTTCCTTGGAATTCATGACACAGTCGATAATTGAACACTTCTTTGTCCTTTTCGCGAATAAATTACAAGTGTACGGCTGGGCATTAAAACTGCCAAAGAAGTGGCACGTAACAAACCTCAAATGGGTTTAGGATATGCAATGAACAGGTTTTTAGTGCCACTGCACAAAGTAGGAGTAACGTCTCTACAGTATGTGCAGGAAAGATTACGCAGCAGATTTCCATTCAGAACTCGCATTTGACAGTTGGTTTTCTTGCGAGAAGGTAGTGTTATTCAACGTGATAGAAAGAGAAGTGCCTATCCCAGGTGTCATTCGTCAGTGGCTGGATAATGGCCTATCAAATCTGCGGTTTATCGTTACGTGATGCTGCTGTTTACATTGGTCGAAATCCTTTGACTGTCATGCAGAAATAGTATCGATAAGTCCAGGAAAGTCGAATGTAACTGCGCAACACAGTTAAACTATCACTTTTTAGAAACACAGTAATTGTTTCCTACTGCTATATACAAGTTTGAAATTTCGCTGAAAGGTGCCTACTACCTTTCTCCGTAATGGTGCAAAAGCTGGACGCCCTGAGACGTACCTCTCGGGCTCGGCGACTCTTCAAACAGCAAGGTGTCGACACATGTGAAGAAAGGCCGGAGCGCAGGATTTCATATGTTAATGATGTCACATTGGCACACAACTTTATTACAATTGTGCCCAACGTAACCGCAGGCGTGTCATACTATGGGTAGGTCGTTGCATCCCCTCTTGCCAATATTTTACATCTTCTTTTGACACCTCCGCGATAGAGGCGAGAACTGCGACGCCCAGGGGTGCAATCACGCTGCTTACTTACGGGTGATCGAGGAAAACATTTCAGACACACCGCTGCTCAGAATCGACACGGGAAGGCCTCAAAGAGTGGCATAAAGGGCATCATCGAAACCATCTCTTCCCTTGAAGCGTTGATTCGCATACTTTTCGCGCTCGAGAACGACAGTTCGAATTGCTATGAGCTACAGATGACGCTCTTGACAATCTTTCACCCTGTTGACACCCCACGGATGTCTCAACGCTTCTACGACATCGTAGGCCAGGAACTATAATGAACGTGACAGCATCCCTTTGGAGTGCAGTGTGACAGAAATTTTTGCCGTGGTGCATATAGTCCAACCACTAAGGGCCGTTCAAACCCACTCGACGAAATCTGAACGCGATCGGAAGCAGCAAAGGGCGCTTACGCTTTCTCCGCCCTCTTGTCTCGTGCCCTCCTGTGACGTGATCACAGAGGGGAGCGACATCGACACAAGCGTAATAAAACGGCAAAGGGTCGTCCCTCTACGTCTCCCAGTTCGGCATCACTGTCAGTGACATCCACCCACGTTCGTTGAGCATTTTAAAAATGTACCTGTGCAGGGAAAACCGGTGACGATTGTGGTAGGCGCTTGGGTCCATAAGAATAACGCGTGATTTCAACGGTGGGCACGCGGCACGCGGTTCTAACCTCCATCACGAAGGCGTGAAAAGACCAAGTGGAACGTGCGTATGAGGTGGTGCGACGATCCTTCCGTCGTGTGAGACGTCCACGACGACGTTGAGCAGAATTGTGGTGAAATTTGGTGCCAGTGTGATATGGCTGACGCACTTTACACGCAACATGAACGAGGCTGATCTCTGGCCTTTTTTTCACATGTTTCGACACCTTTCTGCCTGAAGCGTCGACGAGGCTGGGAGTGACGTCGCAGGGCGCCAGGCCTTTGCACCATGGCAGAGGAAGGTTGTAGAAACCTTTGAGCCAAATCAGAGTCATTTACGAGTTTTGGAAAAAGTGATCCTTTAATTGCACTGTGCAGTGTTTCACCCTACAGCCCCATGCAACTAACGCTCCAGAGGACAGGCGTGTAATCCCGGCCGTTCAGTACTGAACACACTCTTCACGCACCTTGAGTAAGGTAACGGACCTGTTTGCAGGAATTCAGGTATCCACACGAACGGTGGAACGACGTCTGCGGACTACAGATTTGGCAACATGGCGACCACTGCTGCGGCTTTTCTTGACGTGACACTAGAGAGAGACACACAAACGGAGGTACGGCCCTCTCACCATGTGGCACCAATTGGATTCTAGTGAGACGGTGAGATGCAAGGAAATTTATGATAGGACTTCACTAATAAAATGTGAAACTCAAAGACAGCGCCGGGCGCAGGAGTGTCACCGCGTCGTCTTTCAGACGTGTCCCGGTTCTGCATACATCACGAGGGATGTATCCATGCTCTGAGCCTCTGAAGACATAATCGATGCAGACTGCAACCTCAGTCCGGAACTGCGCTGCTGCTACGGTCGCAGGTTCGAATCCTGCCTCGGGTATGGATGTGTGTGCTGCCCTTAGTTTAGTTAGGTTTAAGTAGTTCTAAGTCTAGGGGACTGCTGACCTCAGATGTTAAGTCTTTTAGTGCTTAGAGCCATTTAGACTACATTCGTCGTCCTCATCGGGGCCCAGCGTTTGGCGTGATTGTGTTGGATGCATTTGGGTATACAACATTATCCCCTCTCGACGGCATAGCCAGCTGTTTGGACAGGAGGCGCTACACTTCCGACATGTTAAAACCGATGGCTGCGATCGTCTTCAGTATCTACAAAGCGTTATCCTTCAATATAATAGCGTAGTAGCGCACGTCGCCCATGCTGTCATGATCAGTCTTTATACAGAAGGTGTAGGCTATTGCACAGAGCAGCACGTTCTCCAGATCTTCGAAAACACCTGAACATTGCTTGCCGGAAGACTGACACAGCAGAACGCGCAACGCACTACGATTGATGACCGCTGACACGGAATGGACGCAGCAAGGAATGACGTACCAACACGTGTCGTCCAAACTCAGTTCGACTAGATGCCCAGCCAAGTCAGAACAGTTGTTGCTGCCACAGAATCTAGGACTTCTATAGCACCAAATCGACTACAAATTTAATCATGTGTTCTTGCTGTACTGTATACACACAATAACTCAAATTTCATTACTTGCTAACCATATAGCCAGCTGGGACGTACAGTGATGAGTCAAAACGTAAGGAGTACTACTCACCACCAGATCGACGTGTTAACGAAAGTACTAAATATAAATGCAGCAGAGGCGGAGGGTAATCTTTCTAGTGATGACACTGGCCGCAGATACGGAAACCCACTGACATAAGCCAAAGTGCAGATTGTTATGACCCAGTGCATGAGAGCGAGCATCTGAGAAATGACGAAACTGGTCGGTTGATCGAGTTCGACTGTCGAGAACATCTATGGAAAGTGATTGCAGGACAGTGAAGCAGAGTAGGTGATAAGTTGTTGGACGTCCATGTCTCACCACGGAACGTGGAGGTCGGAGGCTTGCTTGCCCGCTCTCTAAAGACGGATAGGCATCAATGGGCGGCAGATCTGGCTATAAAGTAGAATGCTGTTGCAGGCACAAATATTTTGGAGCACATCGTTCGGTGCACATTTTTGAACACGGCATTTCGCTGTGGATGATCCCTAATTGTTCCCATTTTCACACAACGTCATCATCAGTTACGACTGCAGGGCGGGGGTGGGAGTGGGGGTGGCGATAACACCAAGACTGGACCGTGGAAATGAGTCACCTAATCAGATGAAGCGCGTTTATTGTTACATTAGGACGACGGTAATGTCCAGATGTGCCGACCTATTGCCCGACACATGAACCAACTCAAGACGCTGGCAAGTGGGAGCAATGTTATACAGTGGAGCACTTTCACCTGGGCTTCCGTGGTACCAGTGGTAGTAATCAAAGGTACGATGACATCTGTGAACATTATTCAGGACCACCTGCCTCTCTTCATGGTCAATGTGTTCCCCACTGGTGACGGCAGCCTCCAGGAGGATAACTGTCCATGTCATAAGGCCAAAATCATGCTACAGTTGTCTGAAGAACATGGTGGTAAATACACATTGATGTCTTGGACACCACATTCGCCTTTTTTCTGAACGCAATGAGCCATAAGCGTGATGCCGAACTAGTTCCACGGTCACATGCCACCAGTCCGTAATGTATGGGAATTGTGTGACCTGTGTGGAGACATCTGCTTCCATACGTATATCTCTAGAAATCTACCAAGGATTTAACGAATCCATAACACAAAGAATTGCTGCTGTATTGCTTTCCAGCCATGGAACACAGTGCTATTAAGCAGGCGCTCATAGTAGTTTGGCTCGTCAATGTGCACATCACTTCACTGCCGTGACTTCCATTAGTTTTGGAATGTCACGTGACCGTTAGGTACTAGTTCTACACCATCAACAGTGCTTGAAAGTGACGAGAGTGCTCGTTCAATTAGGTGAGTAATATTATGACTAATGAGCTTATATTGAATAAATTCAATAAAAATTTAATCTAAATACTGTCACGAATCTGCCAGTAAAGGTCAAAACAGATGTTCATGTGACGGATGAAGACCTGTCAAACTCCACAAATCCGATACTCTTAAGTATGTGGATAATGAGTTGTAGCACACTTAGAATGAACATAGTAAAATTAGTCAGTTCTGTGACCACAGGCAAAATCGCTAAAGTGTTTTGTTCGTAACGGCATCCATGATGAACTTCCATTTTGCAATTAAATACATGAATAACATACAACAAAACAGTTTAGGAATGTGTGACAGTGAAGGAGGTAGAACAGGAGAAATCAGAAGCTAAAAGTAAATTACTGGGAGGACAACCTCAATATGTAACTCCAAAGTCTCCTGCAGCGTAACCATTACCTGCACAAATGTGCCATCGACAGCTGCGCCTCTGTCTGTTTTCGCTGAAAAGTTGGTGGTGGGGGCAATTTACTGCGAATAACGTGCTCCACATCAGACTTGCGCCTATAGTTAATGCACAGATAAACAGCTAGCCACATACTACACACGACTGATGTCCTATAATGTGACTGTTCGAGTGCAGGAATCTAACACTGGAGTGACACTAAAGTTCACGTGAGGCAAATCAGTATTTAAGAACGTCACAGATTTATACTCTTAAACGATCTGCACAGTACATAACTATTGATGGTAACACTGTTCACAGTTTGTGCTGCTGCCATAGTGAACATGACTGAAAATTAATACAGTTCGCCGGCCGAAGTGGCCGCGCGGTTCTGGCGCTGCAGTCTGGAACCGCGAGACCGCTACGGTCGCAGGTTCGAATCCTGCCTCGGGCATGGATGTGTGTGATATCCTTAGGTTAGTTAGGTTTAACTAGTTCTAAGTTCTAGGTGACTAATGACCTCAGCAGTTGAGTCCCATAGTGCTCAGAGCCATTTGAACCATTTCGAATCTGAGCGACGTGTTCCTATACACTGGCCTTCAGATCAGGTAGAAACCAAACATGTCCCACGTAAACACGTTCTTTCAGATATCCACAGAGCCAAAAGTCACACTGATTGTGATCAGGTGATCTTGCAGGCCATGCATCTAGAAAACCCTTGAAGAGAACACATTCGTGGAAGGTATCATTAAGCAGATTCTTCACAGGGCGAGCGACATGAGGTGTTGCCTCGTCCTGCATGAAAACAATCGTTTCCATACAGTGACGCTCTTCCAAAGCAGGAATCACATGCTGTACAAGAAGTTCTGAATAACGCGCAGATGTCACGGTACACCTGACAGACCCTCTCCGTATATTCTCTTCAGAGAAGACTGAATCGAGTATAAAGGTGCTTATGAAACCACACCTTCACACACAGGGAGTGCAACGGCTCTTCGTGCACAATACACATTTTAACAGTACCCTAGATTCTGCACATTATAGTGTAAAATGTGCATCACTTTAGAGAACATTTCCTAGCTACATGTCATCAACTTCGATACGTGCGAGGGACTGAAAAGCAAATTCAGGATGTTGCTGCGAATTACGAGGTTTCAGTTGCTGCACCATCTGGATCTTGTATGGCTGCCAGTGTAAAATAGACCGAAAAACTTTCCATACTGTTGACCATGGGATGGACAATTCTTGTGACACTGCACGAGCACTAGTACCCCCTGGGGCACATGCTGCGTGGTCATTCACAGCGACAGCAACTTCGTAAGTGACTTCCGCCAGGACAGGATGTCCCCCTCTTCCAGGTGCCACACCAAGCTCACCCGTGTTTTCGAATTAAATTATCATCTTCTTTAAACCATTTAATGACATTAGATTTCACCTCAGACCTCCCAGTCGACGACAATCTCTCAATGCAGCACTGCAATTGCTGTCGTTCACATAAAACAGTTTCACTAACAGCGCAAAGTCTCTTTTCTCGATATCCATACTGTCACTGCCGTTATCGTTTGGAAAATGACAACGTGGATGTCATACTGCCATATAAGGAGGCTACAGCGCCGGATTTAGACCTAGTGCCCACAGCTGAAACTAGTTTTTTCCAGTGTATATCGGTTCCGCATTAATGCGCTACCGTATCTACCAAGTTCCGATACCATACGATAATGACAGGCACATTGAACCCCTGTGAGTAGCTGAACTTAAATTCGCTATCGCAACTCTACTGTACCATAGATTTTGCTGAAATGAAGCTTTCAAATCCAATCGTTTCTCCGTACCGAAACTCGACCAACACCGCTTTTGGAAACGCTTCTGAACTGACAGATCTTGTCCGCCGCCCAGAAGAGGCGAGGGCGGGGCACTGGCTGTTCTCAAACCGTAACTCTGAGTGATTGATGCGTGGAATCAGACTACCAGGCGTGTTTCGGACGACAGGCGTCGTTGCGTGACGTAACCCGCCCCATACATCAATCGCGGCGGCAGCGGCGGCGGCCGATTTCGCCGGCCCCCACAAATCACCGCGCCATTTTTGGTCCTGCCTGGAGTGCCCTTCTGAAAGGCTCGTGCCAGCTGGTAAATGGCAAAGTCCCCGGCAGGTGTTAAACGACCATACAGCTCTTGAGAGCGGCCTGCAGGGTCCTTGGACACGCCCTCCCGCTGCCTTCGTAAATTAGAGCCGTGGCCCAGTGCGTTGCGACGCAGCCGAGCTGCTCCAGTTGGGCGCAACCGGTTCACACGCCGGTCGGCGGGCCACAGCCCGTCGTGCGGCGGCGCATGCGCCATAGATCAAGCGAATTTCACTGCGGTTAGCACGCAAACTGCGAGACAGTACCGGTACCTTACAGGGTTTGCAGTGGAAGTTGTCAGCGCCAGATAATACCTCTGGGTTCTGCGAAGAGTCGTATCTTTTTACAGTACTGGCCATTAAAATTGCTACACCGCAAAGATGTGCTACAGACGCGAAATTTAACCCACAGGAAGAAGATGCTGTGATATGTAAATGATTAGCTTTTCAGAGACTTCACACAAGGATGGCGCCGGTGGCGACCCCTACAACGTGCTGATATGAGGAAAGTTTCCAACCGATTTCTCATACACAAACAGCAGTTGACCGGCATTGCCTCGTGAAATGTTGTTGTGACGCCTCGTGTAAGGAGGAGAAATGCGTACCATCACGTTTCCGACTTTGATAAAAGTCGGATTGTAGCCTTTCGCGATTGCGGTTTATCGTATCGCGACATTGCAGCTCGCGTTGGTCGAAATCCAATGACTGTTATCAGAATATCGGTGGGTTCAGGAGGGTAATACGGAACGCCGTGCTGGATCCCAACGGCCTCGTATCACTAGCAGTCGAGATGACAGGCATCTCATCCGCATGGCTGTAACGGATAGTACAGCCACATCTCGATCCCTGAGTCAACAGAGGGGGATGTTTGCAAGACGACAACCATCTGCACGAACAGTTCGACGACGTTTGCAGCAGCATGGACTACCAGCTCGGAGACCAAGGCTGCGGTTACCCTCGACGCTGCATCACAGACAGGAGCGCCTGCGATGGTGTACTCAACGACGGACCTGGGTGCACGAATGGTAAAACGTCATTTTTTCAGATGAATCCAGGTTCTGTTTACAACATCACGATGGTCGCATCCGTCTTTGGCGACAATGCGGTGAACGCACAGTGGAAGCGTGCATTCGTCATCGCCATACTGGCGTATCACCTGGCGTGATGGTATGGGGTGCCATTAGTTACACGTCTCGGTCACCTCTTGTTCGCATTGACGGCACTTTGAACAGTGGACGTTACATTTCAGATGTGTTATGACCCGTGGCTCTACCCTTCATTCGATCCCTTCGAAACCCTACATTTCAGCAGGATAATGCATGACCGCATGTTGCAGGTCCTGTACGGGTCTTTCTGGATACAGAAAATGTTCGACTGCTGCCCTGGCCAGCACATTCTCCAGATCTCTCACCAATTGAAAACGTCTGGTCAATGGTGGCCGAGCAATTGACTCGTTACAATATGCCAGTTACTACTCTTGATGAACTGTGGTATCGTGTTGAAGCTGCATGGTCAGCTGTACCTGCACACGCCGTCCGAGCTCTGTGTGACTCAATGCCCAGGCGTATCAAGGCCGTTATTACGGCCGGAGGTGGTTGTTCTGGGTACTGATTTCTCAGGGACTATGCACCCAAATTGCGTGAAGATGTAATCACAAGTCATTTCCAGTATAATATATTTGTCCAATTAATACCCGTTTATCATCTGCATTTCTTCTTGGTGTAGCAATTTTAATGGCCAGTAGTGTATTAACTTTACTGTATTGCGTTCGGTGGTTCCTCATTATACCAATCAAACTGTTAGTTTTTCCTTTTCCACAGTCCTCATTAATCTTCGTTTTCCTCCTCTGTTCTGTCAAATTCTTCATCGATCTTCTTAAATTATCTCTTTCACAGTTGCCGACGTATTCGCCCCCGCCGGCCGGTGTGGCCGAACGGTTCTAGGCGCTTCAGCCTGGAACGGCGCGACCGCTACGGTCGCAGGTTCGAATCCGGCCTCGGGCATGGATGTGTGTGATGTCCTTAGGTTGGTTAGGTTTAAGTAGTTCTAAGTTCTAGGGGACTGATGACCTCAGATGTTGAGTCCCATAGTGCTTAGAGCCATTTGAACAATTTTTTTATTCGCCCCGAAAGATTCCGAAACCATACTGAGGTTTGAAATTGATCATCTGTTTTGGCGTATTAGCTTATGAAATTACTAGGTTCGATAGGAGTTGATAACTTTCAGATCCATGTAGTGTGATTGAAAAATTCGTCATTTCTAAATGAAATTATACATCACAATACACTATTACAATAATTAGTTCAAATGGCTCTGAACACTATGGGACTTAACATCTCAGGTTATCAGTCCCTTAGAACGTAGAACTACTTAAACCTAACTAACCTAAGGACATCACACACATCCATGCCCGAGGCAGGATTCGAACCTGCGACCGTAGCAGTAGCGCCGTTCCGGACTGAAGCACCTAGAACCGCTCGACCACCGCGGCCGGCATTACAATAATAACTTCGAAGATATGAAAATGATCAGTTTTGATCTGTAATAAAAATAATGTGTGCAACAGACGCAGTAAAATCCAAACATCATGGTGGATATCAGTGGCGCCTTTGACAACCTGTGGTGGCCCTCGCTCTTCTCCCGCTTGCGAGAGAAGGAGTGTCCAGGGTCGCTATATGACTGTCTTAGGAGCTATTGTGAGAATAGGGAGATCTGGCTATCGTCTCCTAGCGGAACAATAAGTAAAAAGATTACCAAGGGGTGTCCACAGGGATCTGTCCTGGGGCCACTCTTCTGGGATATTAACATAGTTCCCCTCTTGGACAACCTGCAGAACAGCGATGATGTGCTAGAGGACATAGCGTACGCAGACGCCCTCCACCTGCTGGTCGGCGGTCGTAGCCACGAAGACTTAGAGCCGAAAATTGAGAGGGCCATATCAATCTTGAGTACATGGTGCCAGACAGCCAAAATGAAGATCTCACCAAGCAAGTCTACTTACTGACTACTGAAAGGGCAACTAGCCAGGAATCCGACCGTAAGAATAGACGGCTCACCAGTTCTTCGACCCCATGAGGCACGATACCTGAGAGTAGTCGTCGATGAGAGGTGGAATTATACATCACACATTGACACCTTACACAAAGGTCATTAGAAACACTCAACCATCTGATAGCGATTGGACACAAACGATTTCACCTGCCACCAGAACTAATAAAATTATACCATAATAGCATTTTGACATCAATCGTAGGATATAGGTCAGGAGTCTGGGCCCACAGGCTCACGAGAGTCATGCCTGCCATGGCTGTAAGAAGAGTGCAGCGAAATATGCTCCTGAGGTCAGTAGGAGCTTACAGAACATCTCCGGGGGGAGCGCTAACAGTACTAATGGGGCTCTGTCCGCTCGATATAAAGATCAGAGAACAAGCGACATGGTACTGGGTTAAAAAGGGAAACAGCGATAAGATAATCGAACTAATGGGGATTCACGTGGGAAACAAAATGGAAATCAAACGCATAATCTAGACATAATAGTAGTGCCAATAGTGTGAGCAGAAGAACTAACCATAGAATAAGCTGTAATAATAACACTTGAATTGTATCAATTAGGACCTACTAATAGTTTAAGGTGGTGGGTTGTTTATGTATCATACATATTGAAGAATAATGATTTTTTTTAAATATATCCAAACATGTACTACAAAATTGATGTTTGTAGCAATGTCGCTGTCAGACGGAACATTATGACAACCGACCTATTGTCGGTATAAACCCGTCACGTGACAGCAGCGTCACCTAGCGAGGAATGGCTGCTTTTCGGACACACGCAGGGTGCACGTAGTATCAGTGGGCGTGCTGTCTGTGTGTAGAATTGGGAAGGCGTTCGATCTGTCTGAGTTTGACCGAGGGCGGATTGTGATGACCCAGAGGCTCCGCACGAGCATTTCGGAAACTGCACGCCTTGTCCAGTGTTCCAGGAGTGCTGTGGTGAGCGTCTTCAGCACGTGGCGACAGCAAGGTGAAACCACATCCAGACGTCGTGGGCTGGGCGGCCACCCTCATTGTAGATGTCAGACGTTGAAGGCTGAGCAGGCTGGTAAAAAGGTCAGGAGGCGAACTGTGGCGGGACTAACATCAGACTTCAATGCTGGGCAGAGTACAAGTGTGTCTGGACACACACTGCACCGAACACACCTAACGATGGCCCTCCGCAGCCGACGACCCGTGCATGTGCCGATGTTAACTTCGCGACATCGGTAACTACGATTGAAATGGGCACGTGACCAACGGCACTGGAGGTTGGCGCAGTGGCAGGGCATGGTATGATCTGATGATTTCCGATACCTTCTTCATCCTGCCGGTGGGAGCGGCCGAATCCGTCGTCTTCCAGGGGAATAGCTCCTTGACACATGTACCGCAGGACGGAGACAAGCTGGTGGCGGCTCCATTATGCTCTAGGGTACATTCACATGGGCATCCACGGGTCCAGCAGAGCTCGTGCAAGGCACCATCACGGCCAAAGACTATCGTACACTGCTTGCAGATCACATACACCTCTTCAGGACGATCCTGTTTCCCAGAGGCAATGGCCTTTTTCAACGAGATAATGCGCTGCGTAACAAGGCCAGGAGTGTGATACAGTTGGCGAGTTACAATTGATACGCTACCCCCCCACTCGCCAGATCTGAACCCGATCGAACACATCTGGACTGTTATTGAACGTGGCGTCAGAGCTCATCGCTCCCCTCCCCGGGATATACGGGAATTAGGTGACACTTTTGCAGATATGGTGCCAACTCCGTCCAGCGACCTATCAAGGCCTCATTACTTCCATGCCAAACGCCTCGCTCTTTAGCCAAAGGTGGACATATCAGCTGTTAGGTAAGTGGTCATAACGTTCTCTCTGATCAGTGTCTGTTCCACATTTCCTCCTACTAGGTACACAAATCACTTACCGCGTGGAAAGAACCTCTGTGTGTGTAGAAACCACCTGCATGTCAAAGGGGTCGGGTTCGGACGAAAAATAAGCTTAGCCCACGGAAGCGCGAATATCTGGATTTTATTCATCCAGTATTTGAGAGTGAGGGCACTTATAGACTTGCAACAAACTTTACAAATTATTTCAAATCTTTACGAAATTTCAACAATGAAAGGAAAAAAAATTATCGCTTACCGCCTTTTCCCTGCTGGAGTAAAACTGCCACATCAATCACAACGTTTTAATAATAAATGAAAAGCACCAGTTTGCTTTTGTTCTACAATATTATTTTTATTGCTAACCGGTTTTCGGCTTACAAGGCCATCTTCAGGCATTTACTGAGTATTATCACCAAAGAAGTTAAATGTTAGCAGACGACACTGGAAGAGAAGTAACACATCTAGAGTGAAGTAGAAACATACAGTGAGTAACATCTTTGCAATGAAATAGTAAAAACTGAACAGTACATAAATAACAATGGAGTTGACAGGAAAACCTTTAGCACAATATAAGAATAACATGCCTACATAACGGTATCTATTGATAAACAAAACTATTGAAATAAGATAAACTTAGTACTAGGCAAGGCTGCATCAAGAGGTATGAAACATGGAGAGTGATACACAACCAATTAAAAAAGAAGAGACAGTTGTCAATGTAAATACAGAATACACGAAGAACTTAAGCTATATCAATACGATAAACAGAAATTAATAAAGGTGTTTGAGGGAACCTACAGTTTGAGAGTGTGGTGGTACTGCATTTTAACATTAACTTTATAATCAAAGCAGTGGCTGTATACCAGTTTACATTAAATAAATGAGCAAAGTAAAATATGAACAGTATTTGATGAGACAACTACAAGGGGAGTTAAACATGGACAGTACAAGTTAAAAGCAAACCCTTAACTATTGAAACTACAGCATATGTGGAATACAAAGACAACTGCAACAAATAAAACAACTTAATGACTACAGGAAAATGGGAATATGTAGGAAGAGAGGGTGTGGGAAGTAATGAACAACAAAGATGATTATATGAAGTTTAGGAGATGGGAAGTGTTGAGTTGTGTCTGGTCATTTCGGATGAGATCTGGACTGTGAGCAAGATGTTTGTTAATTTCCAGGGCTTCCAGCAGGTTGAGTTTATGGCCTTTGTTTGCTAAGTGAAGTACATGGGACACTGGCTGGTAGTTGTGACCCTCACTCAGTACATGCTCAGCAAATGCAGAGTCTGAATTCTGCAACCTCCAGCTGCGTTCATGTTCAGCCAGCCTAGTTGATATCAACTGTAGTCATTAAGTTGTTTTATTTGTTGCAGTTGTCTTTGTATTCCACATATGCTGTAGTTTCAATAGTTAAGGGTTTGCTTTTAACTTGTTCTTGTATTACTGTCCATGTTTAACTCCCCTTGTAGTTGTCTCATCAAATACTGTTCATATTTTACTTTGCTCATTTATTTAATGTAAACTGGTATACAGCCACTGCTTTGATTATAAAGTTAATGTTAAAATGCAGTACCACCACACTCTCAAACTGTAGGTTCCCTCAAACACCTCAATTTTCCTGCATTTATTAATTTCTGTTTATCGTATTGATATAGCTTAAGTTCTTCGTGTATTCTGTATTTACATTGACAACTGTCTCTTCTTTTTTAATTGGTTGTGTATCACTCTCCATGTTTCATACCTCTTGATGCAGCCTTGCCTAGTACTAAGTTTATCTTATTTCAATAGTTTTGTTTATCAATAGATACCGTTATGTAGGCATGTTATTCTTATATTGTGCTAAAGGTTTTCCTGTCAACTCCATTGTTATTTATGTACTGTTCAGTTTTTACTATTTCATTGCAAAGATGTTACTCACTGTATGTTTCTACTTCACTCTAGATGTGTTACTGCTCTTCCAGTGTCGTCTGCTAACATTTAACTTCTTTGGTGATAATACTCAGTAAATGCCTGAAGATGGCCTTGTAAGCCGAAAACCGGTTAGCAATAAAAATAATATTGTAGAACAAAAGCAAACTGGTGCTTTTCATTTATTATTATAATGTTGTTCTACCAAGAACCGACGGAAGATTCTGTTAATCTCACAACGTTTTAATTTATAACTTCTATAAAACTGTATTAGCGGCATATTTCGCCAACAGTATTCACATGTACTACCGTGTGTACTTGCAAAATAATATCAAATGTTTCAAATGGCTCTGAGCACTATGCGACTTAACTTCTGAGGTCATCAGTCGCCTAGAACTTAGAACTAATTAAACCTAACTAACCTAAGGACATCACACACATCCATGCCCGAGGCAGGATTCGAACCTGCGACCGGAGCGGTCCCTCGGCTTCAGAATATTATATCATTATACCATACATATTTCAGGAGATGTAAGTTGCAGAGATTGAGCTGAAAACTGTACGGTAGGGCGAGATTCGCTATGGATACAGATCAAATATATGAGAAATGTGTTAAATGTATGTGCTATATACAGAGGGGTCCAAAAAATGTATCCACTGTTTAAAAGTCCATACCTGGCAAACTAATTGGCGGAGTTGTCTCATCTTTGGTAGTGTAATAGTTTGTAGTTCCGGCAATCGCCACACAAGCGTTGTATTGCGTTGTTTTGTTTTGTCAGATGACAGTCGCACCTAGTTACTCGGGTAAACATGGCTGGCGCAAGGCTTACATTCGATGAAAGAAAGTCACTTTTGAAGTGGTATTTTAAGTAAGAAAACATTAATGAGGTTCAACGGAAATAGCGAAATGAGTATCAAACAGAACCACCGACACGTTTAACGATTCGTCGCATTCGACGCAAATTTGAAGCCGAAGGCTGTGTTAAAGATGTACACAAACAACGATCTGGACGACCTGTAACAGTAACAAGTCCAGCTAACTCCCGTCGTGCGTTACAACAATTCACTCGCTCACCACAGAAGTCTTGGAGTGAGTCGCTCAAGTGTTCGGCGAATTTTGAAGACAGCAAAGTTGAAGTGCTACATCCCACGATTGCTACACGCAATTAACGAGGACGACCCAGATCGTAGAATGGAGTACCGCGAGTGGTTTACTAACATGGTGGGCAACGATGATGAGTTTGCAGAAATGATTGTGTGGTCTGATGAGGCAAAGTTCAAACTCAATGGTACAGTAAATCGCCACAATTCCATCTGCTGGGCCGCCGAAAATCCGAACGTCCATGTAGACAAAGCCGTGAATTTGCCGGGAGTAAATGTGTGCTGTGGGTTGTCTTACCAGGGCTTGAATGGGCCATTCTTCTATGACGGCACATTTACCGGTGAGGTGTACCTTCAGAAACTTCAGTCATCCATTTTACCTGCCATCCGAGACTTGTATGGTGACTGAAGAGTTTACTTTCAACAAGATGGTGCCCCAGCCCACTACCAAAATCTTTAGGGCGCATCTCGACGAAAATCTACCAGGAAGATCGATAGGCTGTAGAGGTGCTGTGGAGTATCCACCACGTTCCCCAGACCTACTCCTCTGGACTTTTACCTGTGGGGAACACTATAGGACGTCGTTTATCGACAAAAGCCACGAACATTGGAGGAACTTCGAGGATCCATCGTACATTCATGTGCAAATATCCAACTGAACACGTTGCAGTCAGTAGTTCATGCTGCAATTCGGCGGCATCGTTTGTGTGTGGATGTTAATGGTGACCATTTCGAACACCTACAGTGATATCTTTAAGTTGGACTTTAAGCTACACTTTCACCAAAAATGAGACAACTCCGTCAATTAGTTTGCAAGTTATGGACTTTTAAACAGTGGATACATTTTTTGGACCCCTCTGTATGTGATAAATGAGTTGTCTGGGAAAGCCATGGGTAAAAAGCTTCTCCTAAACCCCTGCATCGATTTCAACCAAACTTGGTACACATATTACTTACTGTATACTAAGGAATACTTAGGGGTGGAAACCACTACACTGCGGGAGATGGGCGCAGATAGGGGAGAGGAGATGAAAAGAGAGAATGGAAGCAGGAAATGGACAGACAGAGGGGAGGGAGGGGGAGGGACGAGAAGACTGACAGGGGCATGGGAGGAAGAGCAGTACTTAGAGGGTGTGAGGTGATGAACTTTGAAGGTGGAGGAGGGGCAAAGGAGGCGATGGACAGAGGGGGAGGAGCAGAGAGACAGAGGGGGGGAGGAGTAGATGCACAAAAAAATGGTTCAAATGGCTCTGAGCACTATGGGACTCAACTTCTGAGGTCATCAGTCCCCTAGAACTTAGAAATACTTAAACCTAACTAACCTAAGGACATCACACACATCCATGCCCGAGGCAGGATTCGAACCTGCGACCGTAGACGTCGCGCGGTTCCAGACTGTAGCGCCTAGAACCGCTGGGCCACCCCGGTCGGCAGTAGATGCACAGAAAGAGGGGGAAGGAACAGATGGATAGAGAGAGGGGGAAGGAACAGATGGACAGATATAACGGCAGGAGGAGATAGAAGAGTGGAGGGAGGAGGAAATTGAGTATGGTATGAGGAAGATATGGACTAACAGAATATTGGAATTCATACATAGCAGGACAACGCCAAGTACTCAGAATTTAAATGATAAATTTTAAAGTTATATCTTTCTTGTCTCATACCTAATTGCAGCTTTCTGTTATTGGATGTTTGTATACAGTTTATGTCCAGTTTTCTGTGACGGGATGATGTTTACAGTTTAGATTCACTCCACAAACAATGTACACCACTGCACACACTTTTTCGCTTCTTAGCAGTATTCCCACATGAAATTGTTTTAGTACTGGTAAAACGGTTAAGGATCGCACAGACTCTTATGGCACTTCAGCTTTTGGAAGTTCTTCTACCTTTAACACCATTCGTAACATTATGAAGTCGTGGATTTACCCTCGTTTAAATTAATAAGTCGTTCAGATTTGCTACAAGATGAGCTGTAGTATGGAAAACCTCTTACACGGTTTGTAGTTTAGCGAGCCTTCTTTAACTACCAATTAAACATGCAGCTAAACAAATATTTTTGCTTTGTAATGTAATGAGCCTATTTTCTTTCGCATGAACCTTACTATCAACCTTGACAGTTTCTCTAACAATCCTTTATGCTGTGAACGTCAAGAAAGTTTCAAGTTCCCACAACTGTTTTCTGAACTTGAATTCAAAGTCGATATGAAAGTAACTTCATCCTGCTCTGTTTCTTTGTTACTGTTCTGGCTCTGAGCACTATGCGACTTAACTTCTGAGGTCATCAGTCGCCTAGAACTTAGAACTAATTAAACCTAACTAACCTAAGGACATCACATACATCCATGCCCGAGGCAGGATTCGAACCTGCGACTGGAGCGGTCGCTCGGCTCCAGACTGTAGCGCCTAGAACCGCACGCCCAAACCGGCCGGCGTTACTGTTCTGCGAGTACTTTTGGAGATCGGATCCGTTCCTAAATTAGAAATATTACTAATTATAATTACTTATATACAAACAAATATTTTTAATGGTTCCAAAGAAGCTGTGAAAAATGTTTGGTTGAAAACGAAACAAAATAGTGTTTTTCAAATGGGGGGAACATTAAAACGTAGGAAAAAATTGTAGGTAGCTTACAATTGCTGGTGCTCTTGATGGTTGTGTTCCTGCCATTACTGAAAAGTACTCCCAAGCATTAGCGTTTAGTAACACAGGGTGTATGAACTGACTTCCTATCTTTGCCGCAAGACAGTATTCATGCTGCTGAACCCAAGTCAGACAACTTCGTCGACCTGAATTTTATGCCAAATAGAAGTCTACATCTACATCCACATCTACACTCCGCACGTCACCTTAAAGTGTGTTGCAGAGGATACTTCAGATACCACTATAATTCCCCTGTTCCATTGTTCCATTCATGAATGCCATGTTGCGAGAATGGCTGTCGGTAAAGATCTGTAGAACATCGAAGTTTCTCGTCGTGGTCATTTCGTGTGTTGTACGCTGGATAAAGTAAGATTTTGCCCGACTCTTGGACTTTAAGGTCTAGAAATTTCAACAGCAAAACTTCTCAGTGATGTACAACGCCTCTCTTGTAGCGTCTGCCATTGGAGCTTGTTGAGTAGGTCCATCATTCTCTTCCACTGGGTAAGCGTTCCTGTGAAGAAACGCGCCCCTCTTCGTTGGATCTTGTCTGTATCTTCTATTAATCCTCCTTGTAAGGGTGCCAGACTGGTGAACGGTACTCAAGAATCGGTCGAAAGGTGGTTTTGCACGCCACTTCTTTCAGGGATGAATCATATTTCCTGAAGACTCTTCAAACGAAACTCAGTCTGGCACCAGCTTTTCGTACTCTTTGTTTTATGTGGTCTCTCCATTTACCGACCCAAACTTCCATATGTCACACATGTATCTATTTGTTCTCTTACATTACTGATTCATTTACCCCCACTTGCACATCTCGTGATTCCCTTTCGGTCCAGGGAGCGTGCTCGGATATCCCAATCTCGCAATAACCAGGAAATCGACGTATGAGTCCCGGTCCGGCATAGGTTTTCATATATAGCTCTCTATAGTACATATATACCCATAACAGTTGACTTTCTGGAATGGATTTAGCCGGCCAGAGTGGCCGAGCAGTTCTAGGCGCTACAGTCTGGAACCGAGCGACCGCTACGGTCGCAGGTTCGAATCCTGCCTCGGGCATGGATGTGTGTGGTAGATTAGATTAGATTAGTTTTTCGTTCCATAGATCCGTGCTGAGGAGATCCTCGTGGATGTGGAACATGTCAATTTTTTTAAGCTGAAATAACAATATTAATAGTATGAATATATACAATACATCATTTGTTTCTATTAAAAAATTCGTCAATGGAGTAGAAGGAGTTGGCCACTAGTAAGTCTTTCAGGCTCCTTTTAAGCTGATCTTTATTTCTAACTAAATTTTTTATGTTTGCTGGCAAATTATTGAAGATGAGTGTTCCTGAGTAGTGGACCCCTTTTTGAACTAAAGTAAGTGCTTTTAAGTCCTTGTGCAGATCATTTTTGTTCCTGGTATTGTATGTATGAACTGAGCTGTTTGTTGGAAAAAGAGATATATTATTTAGGACAAATTTCATTAAGGAATAAATATACTGAGACGCAGTAGTTAGTATACCCGGTTCTTTGAAGAGGTTTCTACAGGCCGTCCGTGAATTTACTCTGAAAACTTTTGTTTGACTTGAAGAGTTACCCCAAAATATTATACCATATGACATTATGGAATGAAAGTAGGCAAAGTATGCAAGCTTCTTCATTTTTATGTCGCCTATGTCTCGAATTGCAAATACAGATTTGTTAAGGCGTTTCTGCAGTTCTGTGGTGTGCTCCTCCTTAGGTTAGTTAGGTTTAAGTAGTTCTAAGTTCTAGGGGACTGATGACCTCAGCAGTTAAGTCCCATAGTGCTCAGAGCCATTTGAACCGGGAATGAATTTCATTATATGACAACTGTAGTTTGCCAACAAACAAATATATTTACCTACATTCAGGGTGAAGTGACACAAGACGCACCAAACGTCGATCCTCTTTAGGTCTTCCTGCATTTTGTGTACATAACAGCATCGTCCGAGAATAGCCTAATCGATTCTTCAACGTAACCACTGCGTCATTAATGTAAATTGTAAATACTAGCAGCCATATCCCATTCCCTTTGGGTATTTCCGAATTTACTTTTTGTATTTGTCGATTCTGCTTTCTTAGGAACGACGCATTGAGTTCTGTTTGCAAGGAAGTCCTGTATTCAGTCACAGATCTAGTCTGATATTTATTAGGCTCGTGTTTGTTCATTAAATGATATTGCGGTAGGGTGTCAAAAGGTGAAAACTGCGCCTCTGAAATTTGCCGTCAGAGAAATGTGCGCCCAGGAAAAATTTGGAAATTTGTGGTAAGGTATTATGGGACCAAACAGCTGAGGTCATCAGTCCCTAAGCTTACGCACTACTTAATCTAACTTAAACTAACTGACGCTAAGGACAACACACACACACCCATGCCCGAGGGGGGATTCGAACCTCCGACGAGGTAAGCCGCACGGACTGTGACAAGACGCCCCGATGGCGCGGGTACCCCGCGCGGCCTTGTGCGCCCAGGAAGGGCCGAGGAAGGGTCCACTAATCCTCTTGCCCGACATGTACAAACGCTGAGGGACGCTGCCTAGCGATTTCGAGCTCGCATTTTCAAGCTTTACTATACAGCACGCTGAGAACTGAGAAGGTCAATGTTAAGAGTGCATGGGCAGCTTTCTACAAGAAATCGATACACGTTGCAAAACCATGGATGCTGTTTCAGATCCTAGTCAGTTGATTAAAACTTCAGAAACGGAACTTCCCACGATTATACAAATATCAGATGACAATTATTTCCGAATCCATTCCCAGCTTTATTTTGGTGCTAAGATTTTTCTTAAGTTTGTGTGTTTCGATACCTTTATGAAATAGAATCATTTTTTTTTTCAAAAGTCAAATTAATTAAGAATTATCTTGAGTCCACTATGAATCAAGCACAGCTGTCTAAATGAACAGTTAGTTAATAAAAATGGGCTATCTAAAGACATCGATACTGATGAAGCAAACTCAAAACTTGCAGCCAAGATGGAAGGAAGAAGTTCTAAGCTACGTGCTAATCACCTGTCACTAAGAAGATCTTCGGTTACTTGATCAGCTTCGTTAATAATCAGTTAAACTCTAGTTTGTTTTAATGCGATTTACCTCATTCACAAAAACTGTTTGCGAAGTAGGGGATATTAAACTTTGAATACTTAACCACAAATACGTAAAACCTCCTACGCACATATGTTGTATTTTATACTTTTGTGAGGTTGGCAGTTTGGGAAGGGGGGGGGGGGCTCATAAATTAAAAATCAGCTTCAGGTAGCAAACCACCTAGCTACGCCACTGTATATGTACATTTACATGGATACTCTGCAAATCACATTTAAGTGCCTGGCAGAGGGTTCATCGAACCACCTTCTCAATTCTCTATTATTCCACCTTCTCAATTCTCTATTATTCCAATCTCGTATAGCGCACGGAACGAACGAACACCAATATCTTTCCGTACGAGTTCTGATTTCCCTTATTTTATCGTGGTAATCGTTTCTCCCTATGTAGGTCGGTGTCAAAAAAATATTTTCGCATTCGGAGGATGAAGTTGGTGATTGGAATTTCGTGAGAAGATTCCGTCGCAATGAAAAACGCCTCTCTTTTAATGATGTCCAGCCCAAATCCTGTATCATTTATGTGACACTCTCTGCGGTATTTCGCGATAATATAAAACGCGCTGCCCTTCTTTGAACTTTTTCAATGTACTCCGTCATTCCTATCTGGTAAGGATCCCACACCGGGCAGCAGCATTCTAAAAGAGGACGGACAAGGGTATTGTAGGCAATGTCCTTAGTAGATCTGTTACATTTTCCTAGTGTCCTGCCAATAAAACCCAACCAAAGGGGGAATTCCTTGTACGGTTCTGTAAGAGTTCAAAACTGATCACAGCAAATATCGCCAAGACATTCAATAATATTTAAATAGCTCATGAGTCTTATCTTTACGTTACTGAAGTATGTATATTTGTCTTAGAAACTCTATAAAGTGAACGGCAAGTTCCTCACAGAAACGAAGTTTACATTCCACTGGTGGTTCAAAATGGCTCTGAGCAATATGGGACTTAACTTCTGAGGTCATCAGTCCCCTAGAACTTAGAACTACTTAAACGTAACTAACCTAAGGGCATCACACACATCCATGCCCGAGGCAGGATTCGAACCTGCGACCGTAGCGATCGCGCGTTTTCAGACTGCATTCCACTGATACGTTTAATTTTAGCTCATTATATCTTCATTCATCGTGATAACAACCTAGCGAAAACAAATTCTGCCTTTGATGTTTTACGTCGCATCGGCTGTTATTATCGATAGAGATTTATACTGATCAGCCAAAAAAATATGACGACCTACCTAATAGGCGATATGTCCACCTTTGGCGCGGGTAACTATGGCGATCAGTCGTGGCATGGAAGCAATGAGACCTTGATAGGTCGTTGGAGGGAGTTGGCATCACATTTGCGCACACAAGCCACCTAGTTGCCGCATATTCTGGGGGGGGGGGGGGGGGGAGGGCGATGAGCTTTGACGCCACGTTCAATTACATATCAGATGTGTTTGATAGGATTCTGGCGAGTTAGGGGCCTACAACACAAACTGGAACTCACCAGTGTGTTCCTCTAACTACTCCATCATACTCATTGCCACGTGACATAGTGCGTTATCTTATTGAAAAGTGCCACTGCTGTCGGGGGAAATATGATCGTCATGAATGTGTGTACGTGGTCTGCAACCAGTGTACGATGGTCCTTGTCCATCATGGTGCCTTGCACGATCTCCACTAGAGCCATGGATGCACACGTGAAATGTTCCCCAGAGCATAGTGGAGCTGCTACCAGCTTGTCTCCGTCCCAAAGTGCAGGTGTCACGGACCTGTTTCCGTGGAAGACGACGGATTCGCGCCCTTCCATCGGCGTGATGAAGAAGGAATCGGGGTTCATCAGATCATCCAACGCTCTGCACTGCGCCAACCTCCAGTGCCGATGGTCACTTGCCCATTTGAGTCGCAGCTGCCAATGTCGCGGTGTTAACAGTGGCACATGCACCGGTCGTCGCCTCCGGAGACCCATCTTTAAGAGTCTTCGGTGCACTGTGCCCAGCATTAAAGTCTGATGTTAGTTCCTCAACATTTCGCGTCCTGTCCTGTTTTATCAGTCTGTCACCCTACGGCGTCCGACTTCTGTAATGAGGCGTGACCGCCCAACCACCCACGACGTCTGGACCTTCTTTCGCCACATGTTGAAGACAGTCACCACAATACTCCTCGAGATCAGACAAGTTGTGCAGTTTCTGAAAGCTAGTGCTGAGCCTGCGGGTCATCACAATCTGCCCTCGGTCAAACTCAGATAATCCGGGCGCCTTCTCCATTCTACATACGGACAACACATTCACTGATACATGCACCGTGCATGTGTCTGACTACAGCCAATCCTCGCCAGGTGACGCTGCTGTCGCCTGGACGTGTTTATATCGATAGAAGATCGGTGGTCATAATGTTGTGGCTGATCAGTGTAGCTTTCGCTCGGATTTGTCGTTATGCGACGGGGAGGGAGCAACGGTAGCCTGCTTAGGGAACCCTCCCATCGTTTGCCTGGAATGATCTGAGAAACTACGGAAAACCAAATTCGGCATGGCCGGCCATAGAATTGGGGCCAGGTTTTTAAAAATAATAAGATTTGCATCACACTTTATCCAGGCCTAGGCCGGTTAAAATCAGCTTATAACCGCTATCATTGTATCTTTTTTCAATTTTTTTATTTATAATTTGCTATTTACATTTTGTACATTTTTCTGTCTATATAAATCTTCTGATAAATTTAGTCAAATTTTGTCGGTTGGAGCTAGCTTTCAACAAAGCCCTGATCTCACCATACTCTTCGTACTTTTTTACTATTTTTTCCAACCTTTCATTCCGTATCATGTGGACAAATTTCTTTTTTTTTTATCTGCCATACTCAGCTCTGCCCTCATTAGCGCGCAAGCTGAATTTTCTACTTAATTTTTCATACATCTAATTACGTCATTGATTTTAGGATTTGGTTAAGCAAACATGTTATTCATTTTGTGGTTCTTACCTTCTACAGCGTTGGTCGTTAGATGGCGCCATTTGTAGCAACTCCGAGGGTTAATAGGGTTTTCTTCATTTTCCGGTCATCTATATACAAAGTAGTCAAAAAATCAGAAAGCCTGTGGATATCCGGTGCCTGTGAACGTATCTCGATCCAGCCATCACATACATCTTCAAGCTGTAGAAACGCCAGCGCGGCACACATACGAATTTGTTGTCTCACTTCTTCATTTTCTATGTGTTCACGAGTAAACGTTACATCTTGGATTTTTTTACAGACACACTTCTTCGACACACTTCTTCATGTGGAAATAACATCAACATACTTAGGCTGTCGGTTGTACAGAGATCGCTGGTGATTTGAAATCTTACAGTCACGTTTGCAGTTTTCCATTCTGGAATATTTTCCACCAATTTTAGGAAAAGACGGATGTATGTCTCTTTTCTTTTGTTCGGCAATAATTCAAAGGCAACTGGATAGATGTTTGTCTCATTAATGTACTCCCAATGTCGGGTGAATGGTGTATATTTGCTGCAGCATATAATATCCACGCCCATATTTTACTCAGAATAATATTCACGACAGCACTGTGTGTGGAATGTGAATGAATATTAATCGTATTCTCGTGATATTAATAAAAAGGACTTCATTGTTGATAAAATAATAAATATTTATTGTCAACGACATAATTTCATATTTTGTAAAAACTTGTATCTCAGACAATACACATGGAAAAAGAGAATGAAAGTCTCAATCTTTTGTTATCTATGATTCTTCTAGAAAAATCCTACTTCTTGTTCGAACTGTTGTACTGTTAGGATGTGATTGATGTCTTGTAACACAGAGGTCTGTAAAAAAAACTGTATTATGCTGCTAATTCAATATTTGAAAAATAGAGTTTACTGAAATGAACCTTCTTTGTTAGGAGTTTTACTTCATTGTAATTCTCGTCCTATATAAATGTTAATTTTTCTGCTGAGGTACAAAAGAGCGCAGCCATTAGCGCTATTGATCTACAGCGCGTTTTATTGGTAAATGCTGAATAATAAGCGATTAACGTTGAGAAATATTTTTAAATGTTAATGCGTATATTGAAGGTACAAAAGGGTTTAATATATGTTATTTGTTAGTAGTAAAACAGGTCCTGAAGCACAATCGATAAGTGACTGTCTTATGTTAGGCGCCATCTTAGTGAAATATTGCAGCGGCAGTTTTAAATTTATTTTCTATACAGACATAAATATTGTTGGTCATGATTACGATAATAATTGTCTATTGGTGGCCGAGAACCCACTCTGAGGTAATAAATTGCAGTTAGACTGTAAATACAGTAAACTTCTATGAATGCAAACAACATCTTACGTGATATAAATTCATATCTTTTAGGAAATATTTTGACAGGAAAAATACGTTAGTGTTGTGTACGTGTGGTATTGTGTGACAAACTGTTCATTTTGCTTAAAGAAAAATGTTGCCACTTCGAATAACCGTAGCGTTATATTCGATAAACGATCTGCAACTAACAAAGAGACTATTATACAACAGCACTGAAAATTACTTAAAATGATTACTCTTGTTTAGTTCAGATTACTTATCATACATTAACCTTGTTTGCTGGTTAAAATGATTACTTTTGTGTATGAACTTAGTGCCATTTACACTGCTTGACGGACAACATTGCTACAAGTTCCCAGATGGAGATTTCTTTAACAGCCGGCCGGTGTGGCCATGCGGTTCTAGGCGCTTCAGTCTGGAACCGCGTGACCACTACGGTCGTAGGTTCGAATCCTGCCTCGGGCATGGATGTGTGTGATGTCCTTAGCTTAGTTAGGTTTAAGTAGTTCTAAGTTCTAGGGAACTGATGACCACAGATGTTAAGTCCCGTACCGCTCAGAGCCATTTGAACCATTGTGAACCATTTCTTTAACAAAATAACGATCATTAGTCGGGAAAAGCGGTGTTTAAATAAAACCTCATGTTACATTAATAATAAGTAACTAGTTTTATTGCAATCTTGCTGAAATTGTACAACATGCAATCAAACCATACACGCCGCAAGCACTTGAACGTACCGGCAATAACCCTTGTTCCTAATTTGCCGTCGCTTAACAGAAGACTGCTGCAATCATTCACAGCTAGTAAATCTGCTTTGATGTCAGTTTCTTCTCTTGTCTGCGGATCTCTCTCATTTCACTGTGAGTTTG
The DNA here is from genome assembly GCF_023864345.2 of Schistocerca serialis cubense. Taxonomy (NCBI): domain Eukaryota; kingdom Metazoa; phylum Arthropoda; class Insecta; order Orthoptera; family Acrididae; genus Schistocerca; species Schistocerca serialis. The sequence goes on from NC_064638.1 coordinate 932,916,381, forward strand.
ACCGGTGGTAGTACAAAATTCTCTTCGTTGCTTGCTGTTCTGGCATTTCAGTGACAAAGTCATAACCTCGATTATGCAACAATCCAGCTCCTCTGAATATATTTCGGAAATAGAAGTCTCTTTAGCGTCCGTTTCTTTGACTGGTTCAAAGTCTTTCTTACTTCCAACCGAGTGTCATCCAGAGTTCCACACTGACGTTAAAGTGAAAAAAGCACCGTCGAATCTTTGGTCTGTAACAGCACCACGTCACAGTCCCCTCTTCTTTCGTTCTCTTCACTATGTAAGATAACATTCAAATGGCAATATGGCATACCCTGAATGATCGTTGAAGTTTCCCTATGCAATTACTGTGACAGAAACATACAACTCGCACATCAACTCTGCGACAGTTAGAGCGGTACTAAGGCTGTTTGTTCTGAGAGTCGGCTACTGTCGCAGAGGAGATCCATCGGGGCACAGTAATTGCAGTGTCTGGGGAGCAGATGGTTTAGAGTAATTACGACAGTCCGGCGCAGGTAATCCGTGACACAAAGGCAGCAGGCATTGGGCGCAGATTTCACAGATTTATGGTTGGAAGCAAATTTCACTGGGCGCAGTTTTCATGAATTCAATGTCAAATGACTTCCTGAAGTCAAGGATTACAGCATCTACCTGAGCACCTTGGCCTCTGTATCTCATGGACGAACAGAGGAGCCGAGTTTCACAAGGTCTCCATTTGCAGAATCCATGTTGATTTTTATAAGGTAGATTTTTGTTCTCCAAGATCGTCATCACGAGCTAGAGTAAGAGATTTTCCATAATTCTGCAATAGATTTAGGCTAGCGGTATGGACCTATAATCGTGTGCGTCTCTGCAGCGGCCTTGGCCTTTCTTGAAAACGGGAAGAACCTGCTCTTTTTCCCAGTCGCTAGGTACCCTTCGTTTGCTCCAGTGATCTATAGCGAAATACTGCTAGAAAGCGTGCAAGTAGCTTCGAGTAGTGTCTGTCCGCTTTTGAGCATTTTCAGTTGATTTTCTATTCCGCTATCGTTTATCTCAATATCTCACTTTTCGGCATTAGTGCGACAATTGAGAGGAAAACCAGACTACGATCTTGCGCGGTGTAACATTTCTGAAAGACGAAACTCAGTATTTCGGCTTTCTCTCTGTTATTAAACGTCCTTGTCTCAGACATATTGTACAATTCTTGAATTTTATCCGTTTGTACTCCAATCTTCGTCATCAGAGCAGAATGACAGATTGAATACTCTGCAATTTGTAACGTGTCTCTCTTGCTAACCATAATTATTTTCCTATCTTTCCTAATATTCTTTGTAATACCCATGGTCATTGATATTATCACAGCGTTATGATCACTGATTCCACCTCGATGTTAACTGGCTCGAGAAGTTCGGGTCTGTTTGTCACTAGGAGATCTAAAATATTGCCCTAACGCGTTTGTTCTTTAACTTGTGGCTCCAAGTAATTTCCAAACAAGACATTCAGATCAGTCTCACACAAATCGCTTTCTCTGACATCAGTTTTGATTGCCTGACTGTCCCAGTCTCTAGATGGCAACCTGAATTCTCCGCCTATTACAGTACCGTGATCAGCTATGTCCTCCTCCATAGCTGGGGTTGGACATTTTTCTCTGCTCGGGGACTGTGTGTTGCGTTGTATCCATCATCATTTCATCCTCATCGATGTACAAGTGGCCAAAGTGGCTTGAACTAAACAGACTCGCACCGGTCTACTGGGAGGCGCTAGCCACACACACATTTAATTTTACTCGTGATTTTCTCCAGGTTGTTCTGAAGCGCTCTGACACGACCGCTCTTGTCGTAGGCGATCTATAAAAGCATCCAATCACCAAGTTTGATCTACCTCTGACGCTGACATTTATCCAGACTATTTCACTTTCGGACGTGCAATAACTTTACTAGATACTGTCGAACTCTTTACCGCAATAAAAACGTCGCTGGCATTGGCGTCTAACCTATATTTGCTATATATATTCCAATCTGCATTTACAATTTCGTTGCTCTTCCGATCTGGGCATCATCACTTTTAACGAGTGATAATTATTCTGGGACCTTACCACAGTTGCTACTGCAGTTTACTAATATCATATTAACTTCTTCTAATTTCGATGGGGAAGGACGAACGTCTCTCTGTATAATGTGGCGGATCTGTCTGCGGTTTAGCCAGACAATTCATCATTGATCTCAAGAAGCGGTTCCTGTAACTTACAAATCTCCAATGTCCATGCCACATGCACTCCGCTACACTAGTAGCCGTTTCCTGCTTGTAGTGTACACTTGGTCAATTGAGGGGAGCCCTACAATTCTTCAACATACATCAAAAATAATAAATTCGCATCCATAATCATCGCGAAATCGTTTGAACCTCTGGTTTAGATCTTGCTCCCTGCTCCAAACCTAGAGGACCGCTATCGACTCTGGGTACAATACTCCAAATAGTGAGCGTGCAATGAGAGGTGCCTTCACCAGTTCAGTTAGCCGCTAGTAGGAACCGAAAATGGCTCAGAACCCTAGCGGCAGTCACATTATAGCTAGTGCCCACAGAGCCCCTATCCACAGCAGGATGCACCCATTGTGTTCAATAGCCACTGGAGGAGCCTCCTCCACATCTCGGACGAGGTCTCCCAGCAGACACCGAGTGCGAACTGGCAGTCTCTCCCGACCTGCAGGCTGTTTTTTTGAGAGGCTTCGTTACCCGCCTAACATTGGAGCTCCCAATGACCCACATAGCTTCTCTCTGTGACTATCCAGACTTAGCAGGAAAATCAGTCTCCGTCCCAAAAGACGAGACACCCCGTGCTGGCTCAGTCCAATGCATTTCATACTTCCTGTCTGTGGGTGACCCGACACCGTTTCCAAGACTTGGGGTGTGTTCTGACTCTGTTAAAAGGCCAGAAAGAACTGTCTAATTACAAAAAAAAAAAAAAAAAAAAATGTTCAAATGTGTGTGAATTCTTATGGGACCAAACTGCTGAGGTCATCGGTCCCTACACTTACACACACCTTAAACTAACCTAAGCTAATTTATGCTAAGAACAACACACACACCCATGCTCTAGGGAGGAGTCTAATTACACAGTACCGCTTCTTTGGCGGTTGTTGTTGTTGTTGTGGTCTTCAGTCCTGAGACTGGTTTGATGCAGCTCTCCATGCTACTCTATCCTGTGCAAGCTTTTTCATCTCCCAGTACCTACTGCAACCTACATCCTTCTGAATCTGCTTAGTGTATTCATCTCTTGGTCTCCCTCTACGATTTTTACCCTCCACGCTGCCCTCCAATACTAAATTGGTGATCCCTTGATGCCTCAGAACATGTCCTACCAACTGATCCCTTCTTCTGGTCAAGTTGTGCCACAAACTTCTCTTCTCCCCAATCCTATTCAATACTTCCTCATTAGTTATGTGATCTACACATCTAATCTTCAGCATTCTTCTGTAGCACCACATTTCGAAAGCTTCTATTCTCTTCTTGTCCAAACTATTTATCGTCCATGTTTCACTTCCATACATGGCTACACTCCATACGAATACTTTCAGAAATGACTTACTGACACTTAAATCAATACTGGATGTTAACAAATTTCTCTTCTTCAGAAACGCTTTCCTTGCCATTGCCAGCCTACATTTTATATCCTCTCTACTTCGACCATCATCAATTATTTTGCTCCCCAAATAGCAAAACTCCTTTACTACTTTAAGTGGCTCATTTCCTAATCTAATTCCCTCAGCATCACCCGACTTAATTAGACTACATTCCATTATCCTTGTTTTGCTTTTGTTGATGTTCATCTTATATCCTCCTTTCAAGACACTGTCCATTCCATTCAACTGCTCTTCCAAGTCCTTTGCTGTCTCTGACAGAATTACAATGTCATCGGCGAACCTCAAAGTTTTTATTTCTTCTCCATGAATTTTAATACCTACTCCGAATTTTTCTTTTGTTTTCTTTACTGCTTGCTCAATATACAGATTGAACAACATCGGGGAGAGGCTACAACCCTGTCTTACTCCCTTCCCAACCACTGCTTCCCTTTCATGTCCCTCGACTCTTATAACTGCCATCTGGTTTCTGTACAAATTGTAAATAGCCTTTCGCTCCCTGTATTTTACCCCTGCCACCTTTAGAATTTGAAAGAGAGTATTCCAGTCAACATTGTCAAAAGCTTTCTCTAAATCTACAAATGCTAGAAACGTAGGTTTGCCTTTCCTTAATCTTTCTTCTAAGATTAGTCGTAAGGTCAGTATTGCCTCACGTGTTCCAGTGTTTCTACGGAATCCAAACGGATCTTCCCCGAGGTTGGCTTCTACTAGTTTTTCCATTCGTCTGTAAAGAATTCGTGTTAGTATTTTGCAGCTGTGACTTATTAAGCTGATAGTTCGGTAATTTTCACATCTGTCAACACCTGCTTTCTTTGGGATTGGAATTATTATATTCTTCTTGAAGTCTGAGGGTATTTCGCCTGTTTCGTACATCTTGCTCACCAGATGGTAGAGTTTTGTCAGGACTGGCTCTCCCACGGCCGTCAGTAGTTCCAATGGAATATTGTCTACTCCGGGGGCCTTGTTTCGACTCAGGTCTTTCAGTGCTCTGTCAAACTCTTTGGCGGTATAGGAACAGAAAGTGTATCATGCAAGACCCTAAACTACTACAGCATTCAAAGAGTGAGTTCACTTAGTCTTTTAAAAATTTATCATAACCGCAAAATTCTATCGCGATCTTTATCAACAGTGTATGTAAAATAATTGGAAGTTGCGAGGCTTGCGGGTAATTTTTTTACTATTTTAAATGATATTTTATTTTTTAATTAAGAATTATTGTGTGTCATTTGCAAAGTCTATACTCTCCAGATTTTAGTAATTTACTACCACAACAAATTTACGATTGGGAAATATTTTGTGTCCAATGAAGAGGTTATAGCAACTCTAAATTAATGTTTCACAAGCCTCCCAGAATCTTAGTTCAAATGCGGGTTGTACTAAGTGTCTTAACCTAAGGAAGGTACAAAAAGAAAAAATTAAGACAATTTTTGACCTATAAAACTTGCTCTTTCATCTCCAAGCGGTGGCGTTCCGCTTTATCCTCGTAAACGTGGAACAAAGGGTGTTGCTATTCTGAAACCTAACGAACAACGTGAAATAAATGCTATTTGGTACCTATTGTTGCTCTTCCGCCAATTGCTCCGTTACCTTTCTGAATTTTTGCTATAAAAAAGTGTGGACTGTCGGGAATGAACACTGATGCCAGACGACCGAAGATCCCCAACGGTCAACACATCAGGGAATGATCATCAGAGCTTCAACAGTATCAAATATTATTTTTGCTCAGAGAGGATATGACTTAAGGGAGCAAGAGGCTGGAAGAACCCGTATAGGCAAAAAAGTGACCAGTCTGTGAGTCTATGTGTGACATTACGAACCGAGGCAAAACAGTATGATCAGCTATGAAGGGAGTGGAAGTGTGGCACAGAAGGCTCAAGACATAGTGTACTGTGAAGTGCCTATCGAAAGGGACACATGCTTTTTACTCCCATCAAAGTAATGCAGTAGACTGGGGTCAATGGTTGAAGTCGAGGTTTTAGTATAATCTAGATACGATACTCATGAAATGGATGATATTCATGTTTAAATACAGTCGTATTCAAAGTGATGATCAAGGCGAGGAGGTATAAATACAATCACTATTTCGTAACAAAATACAAAAATATTTTACTACGTATGTACATTCACATGGGTTTCAAATTAAACTTGAGGACTCGGCGTGCTTTAGTGCTGTTTTCCCAAACATATGTTTTAAAATGCATTCTCCGGTATCCGAAAAACCTACAGCATAATTAATTAATAAATTTTTCACTATATACATTGCGAACGTTCTTCGTTATGTTTCCAAGGTTCCAAGACGAAATTCAACAAGCTGTTTGAAACTGTCTTTCCGCTACATGCGCTAGTAAACTCCACAACCCGCATAAGTCGGGCGACAGAAGTTTAATTACACCTGAAGTTTCCGTCAGACACCCACCAGGCAGATCTCACAACAGGTCTCGTAGCAGTTGGCAGAGTAGGACGATATTAATACGCTCCGCTTAATAGAAACAGATTCTAGCTCGCCCGCTGCGCAACAGTCCATTAAATTTCCCTGCGGAACCAGACGGAAACAAATTGCTACGCGGAGACCGATAATTATTCAACGTCGCCCGTAGAGCGAACGGCGCGCTGTTGTAAGATCGCTGGACGTGCGTGTGTCTGCCGGAATGACATTTTTTAGTGATACACCGATCGTACGCTGAACACGGATGACTTAATCCGTAATCGGCTGTACTCTGCTGACTCGAGTACATGTTAATTCCCTCATATGCATGAATTACCGCCAATGTATTCACATGCTGTCAGGTTTATCGACAACAAAATAGGGCAGCTAAACCTGCATAATCTCTCCAACTTGTCTACACCTTTCAATGTCATCACTCCTTCCTAGACAACCAACTTTTTGTTCCACGGTAGATTTTCTGTTCTTTTTCTATGAATGATGTCTACAGTTTTATTGCATCGTAATGTTATACATGTAAAAAGAACAAAACTTCTACGCATCTTCGCCTGGCAACATATTTATTGTTGATATTACGTCAGTGAGCTACACTTTTTTTTTCAATTTCTCAGAAAGGTACCAGTTAGTTGAAATGTAGTCAATTACAGTCATTGGAAAAGGAATGGACAAGGCACAGGGACACAGTACTGGAAGTGGCTAAAGAATGTCTTGGAACAGTAGTGTGTAAAAGTAGGATGAAGCAAACAGCTTCGTGGAATGACACAGTCAAGGCAGCCTGTAAAAGGAAAAAGAAGGCGTATCAAAAATGGCTACATACTAGAACTCAGGTAGACAGAGAAAGTTATGTTGAAGAAAGAAACAAAGCCAAACAGATAATTGCAGCATCCAAGAAGAAATCTTGGGAAGACTTTGGAAACAGGTTGGAGACTTTGGGTCAAGCTGCTGGAAAACCATTCTGGAGTGTAATTAGCAGTCTTCGAAAGGGAGGTAAGAAGGAAATGACAAGTATTTTGGACAGGTCAGGAAAACTGCTGGTTAATCCTGTGGATGCCTTGGGCAGATGCAGGGAGTATTTTGAAGAGTTGCTCAATGTAGGTGAAAATACGATCAGTAATGTTTCAGATTTCGAGGTAGAATGGGATAGCAATGATGATGGAAATAGGATCACATTTGAGGAAGTGGAGAAAATGGTCAATAGATTACAGTGCAATAAAGCAGCTGGGGTGGATGAAATTAAGTCGGAACTCATCAAATACAGTGGAATGTCAGGTCTTAAATGACTACACAGGATATTTGAAATGGCCTGGGAGTCGGGACAGGTTCCATCAGACTGGACAAAAGCAGTAATCACACCAATCTTTAAACATGGAAACAGAAAAGATTGTAACGACTACAGAGGTATCTCTTTAATCAGCGTTGTGGGTAAAATCTTCTCAGGTATTGTTGAAAGGAAAGTGCGAGTATTAGTTGAGGACCAATTGGATGAAAATCAGTGTGGATTTAGGCCTCTTAGAGGTTGTCAGGACCAGATCTTTAGCTTACGCCAAATAATGGAGAAGTGTTATGCGTGGAACAGGGAATTGTATCTATGCTTTATAGATCTAGAAAAGGCATATGACCGGGTTCCTAGGAGGAAGTTATTGTCTGTTCTACGAGATTATGGAATAGGAGGCAAACTTTTGCAAGCAATTAAAGGTCTTTACATGGATAGTCAGGCAGCAGTTAGAGTTGACGGTAAATTGAGTTCATGGTTCAGAGTAGTTTCAGGGGTAAGACAAGGCTGCAACCTGTCTCCACTATTGTTCATATTATTTATGGGTCATATGTTGAAAACAATAGACTGGCTGGGTGAGATTAAGATATGTGAACACAAAATAAGCAGTCTTGCATATGCGGATGACTTAGTTGTGATGGCAGATTCGATTGAAAGTTTGCAAAGTAATATTTCAGAGCTAGATCAGAAATGTAAGGACTATGGTATAAAGATTAGCATCTCCAAAACGAAAGTAATGTCAGTGGAAAAGAAATATAAACGGATTGAGTGCCAAATAGGAGGAACAAAGTTAGAACAAGTGGACGGTTTCAAGTACTTAGGATGCATATTCTCACACGATGGAAACATAGTGAAAGAACTGGAAGCGAGGTGTAGCAAAGCTAATGCAGTGAGCGCTCAGCTACGATCTACTCTCTTCTGCAAGAAGGAAGTCAGTACCAAGACTAAGTTATCTGTGCACCGGTCAATCTTTCGACCAACTTTGTTGTATGGGAGCGAAAGCTGGGTGGATTCAGGTTACCTTATCAACAAGGTTGAGGTTACGGATATGAAAGTAGCTAGGTAGCTAGGATGATTGCAGGTACTAGTAGATGGGAACAATGGCAGGAGGGTGTCCACAATGAGGAAATCAAAGAAATACTGGGAATGAACTCTATAGAGGTAGCAGTCAGGGCGAACAGGCTTAGGTGGTGGGGTCATGTTACACGCATGGGAGAAGCAAGGTTACCCAAGAGACTCATGGGAGGGTAGAGGGTAGGAGGAGTCGGGTCAGACCAAGGAGAAGATACCTGGATTCGGTTAAGAATGATTTTTAAGTAATAGGTTTAACATCAGAAGAGGCACCTATGTTAGCACTGAACAGGGGATCATGGAGGAATTTTATAAGGGGGCTATGCTCCAGACTGAACGCTGAAAGGCATAATCAGTCTTAAATGATGATGATGATGATTCTATTTATATGACCGCTACGGTCGCAGGTTCGAATCCTGCCTCGGGAATGGATGTGTGTGATGTCCTTAGGTTAGTTAGGTTTAAGTAGTTCTAAGTTCTGGGGGACTGATGTCCACAGATGTTAAGTCCCATAGTGCTCAGAGCCATTTGAGCCATTTTTGCTCTGGTTTCCTTGTTCTTATATGTAAATTATTCTGTTTCAACGAATATTTACACTGAAACGGAAAAGGAAAGGAGAAGAGGAGAAAGTTACTAATCAACATGAAAGAATAAAATCTACGTCACATGCAACTAACGGCAGATTCCATAAACGAGTATCCTTCAGATTAACAGACCGGAGGACGAACGGAAGGTGGATACCCTTAATATTTCATAAATTGGGGGGGGGGTTACCTTTTTAATTACATACTGATTTCCCGTCGGCCCTGCACGGATCCAAGCAGTCGCGAAGAGTGACGGACAAGCCGACTAGTGTGACGTCACAATTCGTTGCAGGGATCGTATTTCTCGTGGTTCCCTTCCTGAAATATTTGTGGCATCACGACATACTCGTACTTTTGTAGATGCAGTTAGCAACATATGTGGCTACTGCCTACAAATTTGTTGCGAATACAGTTAGTAGCACAGACGTACTATATTTAAACGTCAAGGATGATGCGGCTGTTTTTCGCGCATATAATTGTTTATGGCATTTTATCTCTTCAACTACGGTAGGTAGGTGGTTATTACCCCAACAACGACTGTTGCCTTATAGTAAGGGATATGTGTACCGACTATGGCTGCAATAGGTCCAGTTAAGAGGAGATGCTGAACTTACACCCCCTCCCTGTCCCCCCCTCCCCCCCCCCCCCCCACACACACACACAAATGTATACATCCATTTTTATGATACATATGGATAAGAAAGTTATTGTTCCGTTTTTACTGTATTGGACATGCGAACATAGACATATAATGTATGTCAATGCTTGATGTGAAACTTTTCAGAAGAAAATTTGAGAGAAATGTGTTTGTTAGACCAGAGCTACAGGTACAGCGCAGTTATGAACTTCAGCTACTCAATGTGCATCGGACAGTAAAGGCGGAGTTGCTGTTTTGACAAAGTTTTAGCGCATTTAGAAAATTTCACGGCTATTTCTTCGAGAAACTTCTCCACGAACAGTGAGATAGTTGCCGCTTCAAAATGTTCATCGTTCTGGTTTTAAAAATCTATATCTGGCTAAAAATTTATGGCAGCTAACTATGCAACACGCTCCCTCGTGTGCTGTCACTTCCTGAAAAATTATAGTTGATCATTTGCATCTTATAGCGAAATTACGTAAGATAGCCTTTACAACAGCCGAAAATTTATTGTTCTGTAGCACTTCATCGAACTGAAATGTAACTTCCTCAGTCACGGCTTTGAATTGGACAAACGTTGGATACATTTCAACAGTATCCTATCTTTCTTAAAAGGGTTACAGAATGATTGACTGCCGCTTTAGCCACTGAGCTTATGCCGTATTTAATACTCCGTGACTTGTGGAGGCAACAGCCAGGCCAGAGGTACAGACAAGGATATATTGTTCTGCGAAGCAGGCTTCATAAAGCAAACACATGTGGTAAGCGCTGTACTGCCTGATGACGCAAGCTTCCATAAACCAAACATATGTGGTAAACACTGTATTGCCGCTGTAGGATCCTATGAGTGTGCTGAATGGACAGTAAGAGAGATGGCTACAATTTCTCATTCATAGTAATTTCTACACTTACTACAGGCAGTTACCAGTACACTATGTTTGCATATTTCTGTCTTCGTCTGTACCTTGTAAACGCTCCCTTTTTTGCAGATAAGAGTGCATTTTACTTAGTTTAACGTATTTCACATACGTTAAGTGAATGCATCAGCGCTGCACTGCGCAAGAGAGCGAGGGATGAGCGATAGGTCCCCACGCTGGCTACCAGAGGCGGTTGTCCATCTGGCGCTTTCAGACCCACTGGGATGAGATGCCGAAGCAGAAATCGCTCGTAACATCAGCAAAGAGATACGTAGGCAAAGTACGTTTATTCTAGAGTCAATCAACTAATTTTTATTAATAAATACTCCCGGACAAAAGTTGACTCTTGTCACTCAGACACTTGGAGGAGTCTACAGGTCATAAATACTATCTTTCAGTAATTTTATGATGCAAGGAAACGATGATATTAATAAATAAATCAATAATTTTGGCATAACTGAAGATGTACGATCTTATACGTACTATACCGATTGTACACTCAAGTTACAGACTGTGAGCTATAGTCGGCAATCGTCGATACGAAGTCTTTCGGCCGCGCGGAGCGGCCGTGCGGTTTGAGGCGCCATGTCACGGACTGCGCGGCCCTTCTCGCCGGAGGCTCGATTCCTCGCTCGAACATGGGTGTGTGTGTTGTTCTTAGCATAAGTTCGCTTAAGTTAGTTTAAGTAATGTGTAAGTCGAGGGACCGATGACCTCAGCAGTTAAGTCCCTCAGGAATTCACATACATTTGAACTTTTTTGGTTTTTGTTTTTTTGTTTCCTTTCGAATCAGTCATGCGGTAGACCATGCTCTCATACAGTTAATATTTAGCTTATAAACAGTGTGAACAAGTTCAATTTACTGTGTTTCTTTAATAAACGGACCATAATGGCATCCGGTGTAAAACTTATTTGTACAAAAAACTTCTTCCCGTTTCATTACATGAAACGTAGACAGTATTATTGCACTTTCAGAATCCGAAGGCGCTGTTGTGGATCTGCAAGAGGACATAAAACCACCGGAGCATGCATCTCCACATAACATGTGGGTGAATTCCTACGTGGCGGCTCAATAAGTCAGTTCAAGGAGGGACTGGCTTAAGGCTTATTCATCGCAAAACTCGGGGCGGGGCGAAGCTTGGCGAATTATACTGCTAACACCTTACACCACTATCTACAGACTAACCGGATAAACTGGGACATTTCTGGAGATTTAGTAAGAGTGCAGGGGGCCGCGGGTCAAGAATGACTCTTTGTGGATCATAGAGAAAGTTTCGCAGGATTATCGGTAATCTTTCTTCCCAAGTGTCTACTATTAATGCCACAGGGAAGGGAGGAAAAGGTAGTGGTGTGAGAAGTACTCTCTACCACACACAATAAGGTGGATTGCGGATAGTCAACGATGATGTAGTTTAGAATGACGTGTCATAATACGGTGCCTTACATTTACTAAATACTGCAGTGCCACTCACCAAAGAAAGCTACCAAAAAGTACTTGACATAATAATGTAATTAGCACAAAACAATGGTTACAATAGTAACGTAGTCACAAAGCTAACAACAAAATTAAAAGTAAAATGAAAGCAGAAAGCACCAAACCAAGACAACAACACAACAGAACTAAACACAAATATTGAGTGCCATAAAAACAACATAGAATAATCAGAGAAATATGAAAGAAGACACAAGATGGTGCACAATGACACACAAACACATACTCACACATAAAATCATCAATATTTTCAAAAGACAGGGAATAAATGTAGCATACACAACCGTCAATTATACACAAAAATATACCCCAAAGCTGTCAACAAAGATACATATACCAGTGTTAACACTTGTAATGGCAGATACATAGGACAAGCAGACAGAACATTTGATATCAGATACAAAGAGCACATGAGAGCCTGGAAGTGTGGGACAACCCACTCTACATTTGCAGAATACCTAAGAGAACATAATGACAAACCAACCAGTAGAGAAGATGACATGAAAATAATTAGAATCATTAATAAAAAATGCCTCCTAAACGTGGATGGAAATTATCACATACAGAAAACGGAAGCAGAAAAGAAAACCCTGTTAAGTGGTCAAGTACACATGCCGAACAATTCATTGTTTACAGTGACAGAAATTTAATAGAGTAACACTCCACAAAAGGATAAAAATGGTTCAAATGGCTCTGAGCACTATGAGACTTAATATCTGTGGTCATCAGTCTCCTAGAACTTAAAACTACTTAAACCTAACTAACCTAAGGACATCACACACATCCATGCCCGAGGCAGGATTCGAACCTGCGACCGTAGCGGTGACGCGGTTCCAGACTGAAGCGCCCAGAACCGCACGGCCACACCGGCCGGCCCACAAGAGGATAATAATTGTGGCCGGCCCACAAGAGGATAATAATAATTATTATTGCCATTATAATTATTATACCACCCAACTCCTTTTCGCTCACGTTTCCAAGAAACCCTCCACAGAATATTTAAACCAAAACTCAAATCAGCTGATCGCCAAAGCTTTCAACCACTCTCTGACAGCTATTACAAATGTGCTTATTTTTCGGAAATGAAGTGGTAGTGCAACCTCCAGATCATATGAGAGGAAACGCAGATGCCAGGAAACAGTAAATACGAGGGTTGAATTAAAAGTATTGCCTCCACCTCCGTTAATTGGGTTTGAATGGGAATATTTTAATAAATCAAACAGAGAAATAATCCTTAGAATGTGATCTTTAATTACCAATACGCACTTTGCCACATAATCACCAGACAACTGGATACATTTCTGTCAACAATGAATAAGTTTTCTGAAACTGTCACGGAAGAATCGACACTTTGTTTCTGCAACCACAGTCTCACAGTTCTCTCAACGTCTTCATCAGAAGCATAATGATGTCCCCTCAGATCGTCTTTCATTATCGGGAATCCATGGAAGTCAGACGGTGCTAAATCTGGACCGTACTGTGGTGTAATTTAGTCTCTGAAGTTCTGCTGTGGTGGCACGTGAAGTGTGTGGTTTGGAATTGTCATGCTGCAGGAAAACATTTCCCTTCTCCTTTCGGACCCATGTTAGCCGTCGTTTCAGAGTTCGCAACTTTATGATGTAACACTCTGAATTTATTATTGTTCCACGATCAAGGAAATCAACATGAATAACACCATCTGCATCCCAGAACTCTGTCACCATGATTTTTCCTGCTGAATTTCTTTTTCTGTGGCTAGTATTTGTGTCGATATTCCATAGACTGACGTTTCGTCTCCGGGTCGTAATGTTGTAATCCTCTGATGAATCTCCTTTGGGGTGACATCTTCTGCTGTCAAGAACTGAAGACTGCACGTTGCTTAAATCGCACTGACCGACCGTCTGCGCAGGGTTCCATACTTTACACTGTAACAACACAACCCTTCAATGCTAAGGCTTCCCGCCAACTAGAGCAATAGAGAAGAGGCTACGGAAGAAGCCAGTACCTGCCGCATGCCAATGCTGGCAACTGTTGAAGAGTTACGAAGGTGGAGGCATTACTTTTCAGTCAACCCTCGCAAATACTTATTTACATAAAAAAGGCGACGCGAACTGTCTGGTAATCTCTAAACACATATCAAAACAAAACTGTATCTTTCGCCTTTGTATATCACTTTCGTACTTTTTTTTTTGAGTAATTCGAAAACTGCAGCCGCTAGCGAAAACGCCTCCAAATATAAAATTTAACAGGATTAAACTTCCTACAGAAGGGTCCTAGTCATTTTTTCTGCAGGTCTAAATCCAGCAATAGGGGTAGCTTAATCCTCCCAAAACGTAAACGACACCTTCTTCAAGAATAATCAAATGGATAACAGGATACGCAGTAATCAAACGTGTAGCACATTATGTAATAAATATTATTCTTGCCACGGCAAGCACGCCCATCCAAAACCAAATGGACTCAGAACAATAACCACGACGCGCACCATTATCGTACTTCACTACAACCAACTAAGTTATTCAAGCGTCTGAGCAGCGAAAACTCCTTTACAGCCGTAACGGTCACTCGCATATACATGGACTACCACAGTTGCAAATGCCCATCTTAACGAACATCACTTTTAGTTATGTGGCGTTTAAGGTCTCTCCGAGTCCACAATTCGATGAATGGCGGTATGCAGCAGTTTCAGTGGGCCTCTTCCTAAAACTCTTCATCGCCACTCGATCCAACGACGGTTTGGAACCTCCGGTTGACCGACCAGTCTGACAAATCACCCGGGACAAAGACTGCAACCATTCTTCATCAGCCGTCTCTGTCGCAACGAGAAGTTTATGTCGTCCCACTCAGGGAGGTTCTGCCCGCGCGCCGCCAGCAGCACGGACGCGACCGATCCTAGAACGCCCTCTCAGGCTGCCGGAAGCGCCACTCGGCGGGAATTCAAAGTGGCGGCCGCTGGCGCCGGAATCGAACTGTCACAAGGTTGTACAGAAATCCGACTGCAGATGTAAGAAACGAAGGACATTAAACATAAGTTGTAGCTGAGAAGGGATTAATACCGGGTTGTAGCATAGACGACGTTGTTCAGTCTGTGCATTAAACAAGCAGTGACGTAATCAAGGAGAAATTTGGTAAGGGAACTAACATTCAGGCAGAAGAAATAAAAACTGAGTTTTGGTGATGACATTACAGATCTGCTGGATACAGTAAAGGACTTGGGAAAGCAGTTACACGGAACTGATAGTCTTAAAAAGAGGCAATAAATTTAACACAAATAAAAGTAAAACCAAGGTAATGCAAAGTAGTCGTACAAAAGCAGGAGATTCTGAGTGAATTAGATTCTGAAATGATACATTATACAAAGCTGATAAGATTTGTTTTTTTTCAGAAGCAAAATAACAGGCGATGGCCAAATTAGAGGGGGTATAAAATACAGACAAGCTAAGGCAAGAGAAGCATTTCTGAATATAAATTTAAAATGTTAGTAAGTCTTTTCGGGAAATATTTGTCTAGCGCCTAGCCTTATTCAGAAGTAAAAATTGAACAATAAACAGTCCAGACAAGAAGATAACAGAAACTTTTGCAATGCAATGCTACGGTAAAATGCTACAGGTGACGTAGGTAGGCCAACTAATGAGGAAGTAAGGAATCGAAACGAAGGAAAAAAGAAGTTAGCGGCACAACTTGACTAAAACAAGGGATTGACTGGCTAGGACACAGACTGAGGCATCACGTGATTGTCAACTGGTAATGACGGAAGTTAAAATTGCAGCGGGAGACAAAGAGTTGAATTCACTAACAGATAACAACACATGGAGGTTGCAGTACTTATTCGGAGATGAAGAGGACTGCACAGGATACGTTAGCGTGCAGAATTGCATCAAGCCAGGCTCCAAACTCAAGACCACAACAATAACAGCAACATGCATGTGCTACGTGATTCAACCCATTTCATAACTCTCGTCGACGAAGTGATGTCGACAGAAAACAGAGAGGATGACCAAGACAGGAGTTCATGTGTGAAACTAAAGCTGGCACTGGGTTCGAGTGCGTCAGTAAGAGAGGAAATATGAGCGAACCCATCAAAGTGCGGACTGAGGAGAAAAACAAGAAGATTGAATTGCCAAGTGAGTTATAGTACAACGGCCCATCCATTTCCCATTTTAAATGTCGGAAATCGTCATAACTGGTTTGGACAGTTCTATCATTTGTTTCATTTTGTCCCAGTCAGGAATGCCGTGTTTTGTGCAAATAGTTCGCATCACTGCCAGTGCGAAAACTCCTGGTGCATGTGCCCGTCGTAAATTTGATTTTCTCCCTGAGGTAGCTTTTGGGAGATGATGATGGAGATTACAGGAAGTTGCGTGATATTTACAACAGTGGATAAACCTTCCGTAATTTTTTTAAACATGAGTTTAGGAAATTTCAGCGGTCATAAAATAATATTAGAAATATAATAAAAACAATCTAGACTGACAGTCTAGGCTAGTCTGCGACCGATTTCGACCAATATCTGATCATCCTCAGACCGTTACATACTCCTTGCTGACCGCTGCATCTGGTGGCATGGAGCACTAAGTGCTCTCGGTTGGTGAGAACAGCACCTGTAATTGCAGTGTGTGACCATCGGACGATGGTCAGCTATTGTTCGAAATGGGTCACAGTTTCTTAAATAATATATTTTACGCGGGATACACCGATTTTATTAAATTTTAATGAGATTATTGTGTTAACGAAATCGGTTTTTAAGTTAAATCGAGCTCTGAGTTCGATGACATTTTTAGACAACCGTCATTTTTGTCCTTCTGGCAGCTTTTTGTCTCGCTTTCGCCAGTTACGACTCGAACACTATTTGGAAAGAAGACTGTAGTCCTTTGTTTAAACAGTGGCCTTTTATGGATCCCTGTTCAATACCGCTGAGGTATAGGTCTATATCTACACAACAGCAACATAAAAGCCATTACTTCTGAAATTACAAGTGTTTGAAGAAACATTGAGTTTTCACCTAACCTAGTTAATAATATTTCACTCATCGCTATTTAAAATTTTTTATGTCGAAAAAAGTGACTGAAAAGGGGAATCATTAAACCTTCACAAGTGTACTGTGATTAGATAAAAATTGGATATTTCTAGAACGAAATTTTCACTCTACAGCGGAGTGTGCGCTGATATCAAACTTCCTGGCAGATCAAAACTGTGTGCCGGACCGAGACTCGAACTCCAGAACTTTGTCTTTCGTGGGAAAGCGCTCTACCAACTGAGCTACCCAAGCACGACTCACGCCCCGTCCTCACAGCTTTAATTCCGCCAGAACCTCGTCTCCTACCTTCCAAACTTCAGTTGGTAGAGCACTTGCCCGCGAAAGGCAAAGATCCTGAGTTCGAATCTCGGTCCGGCACACAGTTTTGATCTGCTAGGAAGTTTCATATCAGCGCACACTCCGCTGCAGAGTTAAAATTTCATTCTAGAAACATCCCCCAGGCTGTGGATAAGCCATGTCTCCGCAATATCCTTTCTTCCAGGAGGTTCGCAGGAGAGCTTCTGTGAAGTTTGGAAGGTAGGAGACAAGGTACTGGATGAATTAAAGCTGTGAGGACGGGGCGTGAGTCGCTCTTGGGTAGCTCAGTTGGTAGAGCACTTGGCGGCGAAAGGCAAAGGTCCCGAGTTTGAGTCTCGGTCCGACACAGTTTTGATCTGCAAGGAAGTTTCAAAAATTGGATAATCATGTCTTATTGCTCTTTAATTCTTTATGGAAACTGGGTGAGAATTCCTGGTAGGTACGATGAAAGAAAACTCAAGACACGGCTGTAGAACTGGTCTAACAAAGCACAGTCACCAAGTATGATTCCATTATTTTCTTCTCTCTCACGTGCGTACGTACGTCTTTGGTTCCTCCAACAGCAAAATTGTCAGCTACCGCGGCAAAAGTGTCGCCAGGCCGTGAATGAGTTCTTGGTATGAGAATCCTCCACCTCAACTACAGCACGATCTTACGCTAAAAACACCGCCAAATCGAAGTGAAAGACCTACAAGTTGCTCAGATGCTTGGGTGTTCCGAATTTTCTTTCTCTGAGCATACCTTGTCAATAAATATGCCAGGTCTTACTTTAGTACGCCACTTTACTCTGATAGTGTAACATTTAAACAGTAGAGTATAAAATCTCAGATCTTTTTTTAACTAATGAGGAATATGCTTTAATGTGCTAGTTCTGATTTCAGACATCAACTATTTGTTAGCCTTTACCGAGCCATTCTGCAAAAGAAGTTTTAACAAACAACGTTTATTGAAATTTAAGATGTACGTATATGACACTTCATAGATTTTCCTCTCGCTCGTCACGTAAAAACCCCAGAGATGGCGCAGCGCGGAATTTCTTTTGCGTTTAGCGTCCGCTGTAGTGGCCATTGCAGTTTGTCTTACAAGTTTATTTTGTCAGGCGGCCGTCTCATTACTTACACCCGTTCCGGTTTGGTGCGCACAGTCAAATTACCAACACAGCGCAAAGTGGATTCTTGCAAAACGAGATTATGGCGAAAGAATGCGGTGGAATGAGCCATTTAAGCATTTCTTGTGGAAAGCGTCCTCGTAATTTAATAATCGTCTTGCAACCGGTTCTTTAACGGACTCTTGCTCTATAAAGCTAGTCCTTGTTAAACTAGAGTACACGTAATGCATGATGGGAACTATGCTTATCAACAGCATGAAAACATGGTACATTAGGTACTGCTGCTTCTCTGCTGCAGTTTCCCCACTTGACAGTGGCTTATTGCAAGGACTCTTTCCAAGGGCTTACTAAGTTCACCCAACGAAATATATTAGTCCCCTCCGCCCCGTCTTAACCTTTACAGTCTTGTGAATCTTTTTTCATTATGTTCAAATTTTGTTTGTCTTTATAATTAACAACATTCTAAAAAGGTTTCAAAAGTAATTTAAAAAAATCTTGCTTCTTTGTTTCTTTTACAAAAACCTATTTCCTCCACAGAGGACATCATGACACCTCATACCACAATACTCAATATGGGCATTATATGAAAAACACATTTTGTGTTAATTTCCTTTTGTTTATTTGTGTTGTAATTATAGTATTAAATGATTATACAAGAAATAAAGAGTTCCATGGGAATTTGGGTGCAGTTTCCTTCCTAAACTCGTACAGAAAGACAAAAATCTAGTAATGAACATTTTAAAGGTTTAATGAATAAGCGTTAACTTTTTATTTTCCTTCAATATTCGTCACAGTTTCGATAATAGTGATTTCTCTATGATGACTAGTTTCGGATCATCACATCCATTTTCGAACTATGACCTGAGATATTAGTGTAGTCATATAGTTCCCATCAATGTACACATAAATAACCAAATATTCTTTATTTCTCACCAGTACTCAAACTCTCTTGGTCCTCCCATGCAGCGGCCGAGCAGCTCTAGGCGCTTCAGTCCGGAACCGCGCTGCTGCTACGGTCGTAGGTTCGAATCCTGCCTCGGGCATGGTTGTGTGATGTCCTTAGTTTAGTTAGGTTTAAGTAGTTCTAAGTCTAGGGAACTGTTGACCTCAGATGTTAAATCCCATAGTGCTTAGAGCCATTTGAAACTTCTTTTTTTTTTCCTCCCATGTGTCTTACCTGGCAGCCCTCTGTATGCATTCCCTCAATGTCCTACGTGTCCTCAATGGTACTTCCTGGGGTGCACATCGAACCACCCTCCTCCGTTTGTACCGGTTCCTTGTCCGTTCGAAACTGGACTATGGGTGCTCTGTTTATGCGTCTGCACGGCCGTCCCTCTTACGCCATCTCAACACTATCCGCTATCGTCGCATCCGTTGCTTGCGCCTTTTACACCAGCCCGGTTGAGAGTCTGCATGCCGAAGCCGCTGAACTACCACTGTCCTACCGCCGTGACTTTCTCCTCAGCAGGTACGCATGCCGTTTGTCTGCCATGCGTGGCCACCCATCCTATGCCTCCTTCTCAGTGGTTGTCTTTGATCGTCAGTATGGGGCGCGTCTCTCTTCTTTGTTACCTCCTGGAGTTCGCTTTCGGCACTTGCTCCGGTGGTTTAACTTCATACTGCCAGCAACTTTCCCGATCGGTGTGAACCCTTCACCACCTTGGCCTCGTGCGGCGGCCCGTGTTCACCTTGGCCTTCATTCGCTTCCACACTACTCCAGTCTCGTTCTGTCGCCTTCAGTTTCACGACCTTCGCATGGAACTTCGCCCCCTTTGTGCACACCGATGGCTCTCGGACTGACCGTGTGTCGGGAGTGCCTTCGTCAATGGCGCCGTCGTTTTTCCGTATCGGCTTCCGGCACACTGCTCAGTATTTACAGCCGAGCTCTTCTCCCCGTATCAAGCCACAGAGCACATCCAGCGACACAGGCTTTTCAATATCAATTGCGTCAGACTCTCTCAGCGCCCTTCAAAGTCTATGTGTGCTGTACACTGCCCATCCCTTAATGCAACGGGTCCAGGACAACTGTAACTTGCTCACTCTTGACGGAGCCACTGTGATGTTTATGTGGGTTCCTTTTCATCTCAGTTTGCTAGGAAACGACGCTGCTGATGCTGCTGCCAAGGCAGCAGTCCTCGTACCTCATCCCACTAGTTCCTATATTGCCTCCGACGCTCTCTGTGTTGCCGTCTGTCAGGAGGTGGTGTCACTTTGGCATCACTATTGGTCCTGCCTTCATGGGAAGAAGCTCCAGATTATTAAGCCACTCCCAGCGGCTTGGACAACCTCCTATCGGTCCTCCCGCCGGCAGGAGGTTATTTTAACTAGGTTTCGTATAGGGCACTGCCTTTTTAGTCATCGCCATTTGTTATGCGGCGCTCCCCCACCACTTTGTGCACATTGCGCCCAGGTTTCAACTGTCCGCCATTTCCTGAAGGAATGCCCACTTTTTATCTGTTTACCTTCGCGCTTGGGTTTGCCGTCTGAGTTACCGGCCGTTTTAGCGGATGACGCGCGGGATGTCGACAGCGTTTTACTTTTTATCCGTAATAGTAATATTGTGAAGGCCATTTCATTTCCAGTTCTGGATCTCCGTTTTTCTGTGGTGTATTTCATAGCTCTTTCTCCACGTCCCTGTTTTTAGCTGTCTTCTCTTACGTCGATTGGGACTGAAGTATAGTCGTTTTTCAACTCTTCTCTGTCTTCGTGTTCTATTGTTTTGATTTGGGTGTGCATGACACCAGTTGTTTTTGCGCTCTAAAACAAAACGTAAAAACCAATAGATACAAAATGATAAACTTCGTACGAGTATACAATTTGAATTCTTTCCAATCCATCGCAGAGTTTGCTAGTGGATATTCGGTTACTCAATTTGTACATTGGTAGGAACTGCATGAATACCCTTACGTCTAAGGCCATAGTTTGAAAACGGATGTGATGCTCGGAACTAGTATCCACAAAAAAATGACTTTTACCTTAACTGTCACGGGTATTGAAGGAAAATAAAGCCCAAATTGCTGGTTCCGCCATGCATCAGTACGTCGGAACCTAATGAAAATAACATTTTTTAAAACTAAGTTCAAATGGCTCTGAGCACTATGGGACTCAACTGCTGAGGTCATTAGTCCCCTAGAACTTAGAACTAATTAAACCTAACTAACCTAAGGACATCACAAACATCCATGCCCGAGGCAGGATTCGAACCTGTGACCGTAGCGGTCTTGCGGTTCCAGACTGCAGCGCCTTTAACCGCACGGCCACTTCGGCAGGCTTAAAACAAAGTCTTAAGTCTATAATTCTGAACTGATGTAAATGTAACATAACTCTTTCACGTTTTCAACCAAGCAGAGTCGAAGTTCGTGATAATGTTCGAAACAATTGCATGTGTCAAGAACACTTTACAGGAATAGCATCGTATTCGTGCTTTGTTAGCTGAGCATCCTGGAAAATGAGATCTGTTTTTGGTGACTGGTTCGGAGAATCCCGCCGCGTGGGATTAGCCGAGCGGCTTAAGGCGCTGCAGTCATGGACTGTGCGGCTGGTCCCGGCGGAGGTTCGAGTCCTCCCTCGGGCATGGGTGTGTGTGTTTGTCCTAAGGATGATTTAGGTTAAGTAGTGTGTAAGCTTAGGGACTGATGATCTCAGCGGTTAAGTCCCATAAGATTTCTCACACATCTGAACCTTTCGAAGAATTCCGCGAGATACAAGGCATGCTTTGCTCGTACATCTGGTCGTTAAGAAACTATGGTCTGACGTCTGCTGCACTTTGGTGCTGGAAATTCATTTCTTGCATCAACCTCAGATTACAAATCAGTTTGGAGAGTATGGTAGAGAGATTGCCGGCCGCTGTAACCGAGCGGTTCTAGGTGCTTCAGTCCGGAACCGCGCTGCTGCTACGGTCGCAGGTTCGGATCCTGCCTCGGGCATGGATGTGTGTGATGTCCTTAGGTTAGTTAGGTTTAAGTAGTTCTAAGCCTAGGGGACTGATGGCCTCAGATGCTAAGTTTCATCCATTTGAACCATTTGAAGCAGAGAGATTCTTCATGTTTTCCCTAAGCTTTCGACAGTCACAAATGTCTTTCTCGGGAGTTTTTAGCGACTTCTGATGTCTACTGTACTCTATGAAGCAAATATAATTGACAAAATGCGTAATCACTCATACAGTATATTTTCTTGTTCTTGCAGTGTTCTGCACAGGTTAATCAGCCTACCCAAGAAGTCAACGCCGTGCATATTTGTGTTGTACGCTTTTACTATAAGATGAAAGTTCACTTTTGTGTACTCCTTCTCTTTTCGGCATCAGCGCAGGAACTTGCCAACAGGATCGATTGCTTCCTTACTGGACATCAGCATCACAGGGTGGTTAACAACCCACTTAACAATTGATGCTTTCCCATCATTTGTGACCTACTGAACGTCTTTCCTTTTTCTGCATCTCTTTGTCGCACGTGATATTGTAACACCCCACCCGTCACTTATCTGGGTTTGGCGTGTCTTCTCCCCAGGTAAGTGACTAACAGATCAACAGAGAGTGCAAAACTCCCGCAATGTCGGATAGCGCAAAGAAAGTAATAAGGCCCTGTGACTCCTGACTGAACTGCGGTGGCAGTGTTGACATTAATTGATTCAGAATTGATCCCTTTTAATTAAAAAGGGGTGCACATTGATGTTATATTCAGCTATTGAACACCAGATGCAAATGTTGAACGTAAAATTAATTAAGAAAGTGACTTGGGATTTCAACTACTTGATTGAAAACAGATGCAGTCGATTAGCACAAATTTATTTTAACTCACGACCTTCAATCATCACATTACATGACTCTCCTAACAGGCAGTGGTAATAAATTGCGTCGCGCGACTGCTACGGTCGCAGGTTCGAATCCTGCCTCGGGCATGGATATGTGTGATGTCCTTATTAGTTAGGTTTAATTAGTTCTAAGTTCTAGGGGACTGATGACCACAGATGTTTAGTCCCATAGTGCTCAGAGCCATTTGAAGCCAATAAATTGCGTTTGCGTGGAGTAAAGCGCGATAAATCAAAAGGAAACTTTGCCGACGTGATCCAACAAATTAATCAGTGGCCTAACTCAAGCCAGAGCGGGCGCAATATCACCGAATTCAGCGTGGCGGGGCGGCGTCGTTGTGCGGACGTCGGCCGACCTCATGGTGCTGCAAGGCTGTGCTCGTCTATTCACTCCTTGCTGTCTTGCTCAGTACATAGCTGAACGAAAACTTTCTATCTCCAAGCTCAATCGTTCCGTTTGCTAAGTCCTACAGAAATGCTCACTCTCTCTCAGGCAAGCTGAGTAAAGAACGCCACGTCCGCACTCTAGGCAAGCTGGGAACGGAAGACTTCTACGGAGACTTCTGCCAGTCCGCTCTTCACCTCGGTTTCCCCTCCAGCAAAATCACTTACTCCAATTGCAGCACAAGTTGCGTTAATTATGCATCGCTTCCCAGCGCCGACCAATGCCTGCTCTGGGAAGTGAACAAATTCCCACAAAATTTCCCTTCCTCTCAACTTCTGCTATTTAGCTCCTCCCAGGCCACCCATCAAGGTTAGCGTCTGCACAAAACACCAATT
Source organism: Schistocerca serialis cubense (assembly GCF_023864345.2). Classification (NCBI taxonomy): domain Eukaryota; kingdom Metazoa; phylum Arthropoda; class Insecta; order Orthoptera; family Acrididae; genus Schistocerca; species Schistocerca serialis. The sequence goes on from NC_064638.1 coordinate 932,940,426, forward strand.
TTTCCGGAAATCTGACAACCAGGAGAGTACGTCAAATTCCTTGGTCCTATGTTCCCATCGGAGGCCGGTGTATTTCATTCTGTCGCTCTTCACCTGATTTACTTCAGACTCCATGGACCGTGAATTCAGCATGAAGTTGCTATAGTCACGAACACGCATATTTTGGCCTCTGTTGACCGCTCCACCGTAGCTTTGCACGGCTTTCTCGCATGTTTCACTGAAAATGGGACGACGGACATTTATCAAGAGGCGTACAAGTTCTCTGTCTGCTTCTTGGTACACCAGCATGGGGTCACCCACCCTCCTCACTGTCACTCATCTTAAGGCATATAATGATAAGCGCTAAGGATGCGAAACAGAGAGATTTTCATATCCCACGTGAAGCCCAATACACTGCAGCTTGAATAGCCTTGTCATTTGCTTCAAATAGGTCTTGAGTCGAACACGGGTTGTTTAGTTTCCTGCAGACCAGTAGGTGTTGTGGGTCTTGCTGTTCTCCACACTCGCAGGGCTCGTCTGCACTGATGTAGCCCCATTTTTCCAAGTTTGCTCTGCATCTTGATACGCCTGTTCGTAGTCTTTCCAGGTCGTATATGGGAGTTCAGAGCCAGCTGTGGGTTCTTCCCTGGGGCTATTCCCTGGTCTTCCTGGGTCCACATTGTACCACACCTCTTCTCGTCGTGCTCTAGGCGATAAAAGAGTTGCTTCAGTTGTTCGTAGGAAACTCTTCCTTGATTTAAGTCGGCGAGGTTGAAGATTGTATCCGAACATTGGATGCCTGGGATCTGTATTATTGTATTATTGTATTATAACTGCTTCTCTTGCATTGTAATATAATTTTTTTGTAAAATGGTGATGTCTTGGATACGATAAATAAATCTTAAGGCAGCTGGAGGCCGTGCCCCGTTACCGCTTTCTCAGAGTTTGAGCCGTCCTAAGCTGCCTAATGTCGCTTCCCTTCGCCGTTCCCCAGCCCGGCCGTGGTCAACTATGAATACTTCCTTGGGATAAACTAGCCTCCAGTAAATCGATGCGTTTCCACAAAGTTTTCATATTGCGTGAATTACTTTAAAACCATCACCCAACATTAATTATTCCAATACGTCCATACTATACCCTCTACAAGATGCATTGTGCCTTGTCAAGTCGTTTTTGTTCAGCCCTACTGTTCACTCAATATGAGTTCGGTAATCTTTAATGACTTCATGTAAGGGGCATAGTTCTTGCCATCTTACAATATGTGACATTGAGAAATTGTAGATTTTTGTAATGTTCTTCTACCCCTACACGCAGTTTCACTATGTATCATGGAAGAAAGAATTCAGAAGTGAAGTATCTGTGCATATATGCTTATACTGTATCCCTGGAGGTAGGGGTACTGCAAGTTTTAAAACCGCTTTTCTATCACATCCCAAATTTTTACAACAGTCATCACCTTCAGTCGAATCACGTTTCCCTTGATAAAACAAGAAAGCCAGTGGCAATCCATCAGGGACAGCTAAGACGAAATTCTTTACACCGCAGGGATTTGGCTCTTTTTTTTTATAACCTGTCACATGGCCCCAGACAGGGATCATCCTCTCATCCACTGCAACTTTTGGAGCTCTTGGATTTAATCTACGTCCACTCAAAACACGTTGATAAATAGGTAGAATTTTCCAAAACTTGTTCCTTTCTTTTTACCACCTCGTCGTCACCAACAAGTCTAAGTTCTTTCCCTGTCATCGAATGTCCGTTGCAGCTGATGTTTTCTTCAGTAGAGCTAACTCTAGTTTTATTGGTCGATTACATACTAATCCTGGGATATTTGAGATATGACATCATTACTGTTGCAGAAAATAGCTTTTATTTCTACAAGCGTACACTTTAAAGGTTTTCCAGCTCCTTTTAATATCTTCTGTTAGTACAGTAAGTTATTGTATCGAAAATATCTCCAGCAGATGTTTATTTACGTAATGTTGAGGGCTGAAGTTCACAGGGATTACCATGGTTGCTCGTATTCAGGTGATGGTGGGAGTGAAGCAAAGGTTGAAGTTTTCTTCCAGAAAGTTCTTGTACTCAAAGAATGGTTAGAAGCAATTAAATTATCATATGCTTCTTGTCCATCTTCCTCTTCTCCACTGTTGTTTCCAGATGACGCTGTCGTTTACCGACTAATAAAGTCATCAGAAGATCAAAACAAACTGCAAAACGATTTAGAAAAGTTATTCGAATGGTGCGAAAAGTGGCAGTTAACCCTAAATAACGAAAAGTGCGAAGTCATCCACAGAAGTGCTAAAAGGAATTCGTTAAACTTAGGTTACACGATAAATCAGTCTAATCTAAAGGCCGTAAATTCAACTAAATACCTAGGTATTACAATTACGAACAACTTAAATTGGAAGGAACACATAGAAAATGTTGTGGGGAAGGCTAACCAAAGAGTGCGTTTTATTGGCAGGACACTTAGAAAATGTTACAGGCCTACTAAGGAGACTACGTACACTACGCTTGTCCGTCCTCATTTAGAATACTGCTGCGCGGTGTGGGATCCTTACCAGATAGGACTGACGGAGTACATCGAAAAAGTTCAAAGAAAGGCAGCACGTTTTGTATTATCCTGAAATATGGGAGAGAGTGTCACTGAAGTGATACAGGATTTGGGCTGGACATCATTAAAAGAAAGGCGTCTTTCGTTGGGACGGAATCTGCTACCAAATTCCAATCACCAGCTTTCTCCTTCGAATGCGAAAGTATTTTGTTGACACCGACCTACATAGGGAAGAACTATCACCACGATAAAATAAGGGAAATCGGAGCTCGTACGGAATGATATATGTGTTCATTCTTTCCGCCCGTTATACGAGATTGGAATAATAGAGAATTGTGAAGGTGGTTCGATGAACCGTCTGCCAGGCACTTAAATGTGATTTGCAGAGTATCCATGTAGATGAAGATGTAGGTGTATCAACATTTTCATTGTCAAGAGCGGTATTAGCGACCTCAAAATCTGTATATGTTTCATCATCGTCAGATGGTCCTCAGTCACTATTGCCTCCCTTCAAAACTTCATTCATATAGTCTCAAATTGTTTCGAATGTGAAAGAAAAATTGAATACAAAATGTACAGAACTATTAAAAAATCCCAGGAAATTTCAACTACTTGTTTCCTATTTTTGTATTGGAACACGTACTTTAGAATTGCTGAACATTTAACGGCGAATTTCTGTTACAAAATAGAATTAAAATGGAAGAGACCTCGACCAATTGATTTCTGATGTAACATAAATGAGTTTTGTACTGCTGAGACTCATTGTTCATTACAGGGCATAAAAATTGCAACATAGTACAAGTACACAAAAAATATTTTGAATGTTATTTTACTGTAATATTTTTGTTTAAAGATAGAACTTCATTGAAATGACCATTGTAATTACCGAAATACGACTGACGAAAATTAATTACGTGCTTGAGCACCAACAAAACTTCTTCTTCTTTGTCAGCCATTTTATCACTGCCAAAGAGCAAACAAGAGGTAAGGTGGTGTGGATTGCTTCAACTCCAGCATGTGCTGCCACCTTCCGTTCGTGCATTGAAACGTCTGGCACCGTGACCAACCATTGACTCTTGTCACTAGAATTTTTATTGACTCTTGTCACTAGAATTTTTTCTTAAGTGCAGGGGAGGGGACTCACGGACTGAGGAGCGATTTTCATGAAAAATATACACTATTTAAAAGATGCACCAAATCCAGAATTTTGAAGGTATGGCAATGAAATTTTGTACCGTTGGTGCTTTACATGAAATTAACAAAATATACTGTTAAGTTCCTTGGATTAGAAATATTTAACTCTTCAGTAAAATTTAAAAATTTTGCTTTCAAAAAATGTGTACCTTTTTCTCAGAAAGTATTCAAGGGACTTCCACAAAACTTTCTCTGTTTAATTTCTGGGCATATAGTAAGTTACTCTCATGAGGTTTCTTAAATATTTCGAATAGGAGAATTTTAATAATCTTTAATTATAATTCTGTAATTATAATATAAAATTCGTGCAAAATTCCTAGTACTTTGTCCCATATCTCATCTTACGCTCAACATTTCAAAATTTACTCTCGAGACAAAATTTATTGGGCTTACTGAAATAACGGTACAAAATTTCACAATTCTAGCGCTCATAGACCCTGAGGAAAAGGTACATAAACTATAAAGAAAAATAATTTTCAGGAAATGCATTTAAAGTTCAACCTAAAGTTTTTTCGTATATGATCTCTTCAGTAAGCCCCAGATTTGTATGCATGCTCCTATTTACCTTCGAGATTTCTCTTCTGGTTTCTTATTTTCTGCCTTCTTTACTTTACCAGGTCCTCAACTGGCTGTTCAGAGGCAGAGAGGCGCTATAATACTATTTTTCTCAAGATGTCTTGAGTGAAATTTTCTATCTTGCCATTCTCTTTTATACCTTCACCCTCCCTACGGTCCCACCATTACATACAAGAATTGCATCATAAATTGCAATTTTGACAACTGTAGCAGATGAATATGTGGCATAAAAAGGTCGTTTCTTCATAAACAAAGCAGCTGGTTTGTAATTGTTCCTATGACATGGAACAGAGTCACAGATGATCTATAAAACCAAAGATTATATATCACAGCCTTCTAGGCATGGAGGTAAAAGAAGAAGGGAGATGGCACTACAGACTGATGCAGAACGTTGTTTGCCGCCATCTTAAATAGTCCAAAACATTAGCAGACTACTTTTTAGATTGCTTTTTAGTCATTATTTTGTCATGTTCCCGCAACAGTGTTTTAATGCTAAAAATTACAATGCTTACATGAATAACATAGTGTCAGGAAGGCATTTTAGAACGTTTTGCTGTTCTTAACTGCATATGTGCTCCAGTGATAGGACACATTTGGCACCATTAAGGTAACATATTTTTTATTTGTTGATGTATTTCGAATAATCAAGAAGAGAAGGAAGTGATGTGCAAAGCAAGCTTTCGTAATCCATTTAATTCTACTTTTGCTGTAGCAAATGAAGCTGGAACTTCGAAACCAATACTTGTTTGCTTACTGGTACTGCTTCTTTTTGGTTATATTTTGGTTGGTTGGTTGGTCGACTTGTGGAGAAGGAACCAAACAGCGAGGTCATTAGTTCACTCGGATTAGGGAAAGATGGGAAAGGAAGTCAGCTGGGTCTTTCAAATGAACCATCCCAGCATTTGCCCAAAGCGATTTAGGGAAATCACGGAAAACCTAAATCAGGATGGCCGGAAGCGGGGTTACATTTTCAGCTTTCAATTAGTACGCACAACAATTTTGATGTTCACGTTAGGAAAAAAGTTACCTACGTATTCTTTGCTAGCCCATAGACGTGTGCAATAACGGAAGACGCAAGGTATGCTATCGTATCTTGTGCATGTCAATAATGTGGGCGGTTGTTAAACTATCAAAGAAACAGTACAGCACAGAGGTGTACCTCCATGCGGAATAGAGTTCTTGATTTATTAGATTGTCAATGCGTTAGTTTCTCTGTAGCTTACACATCGACTCATTTTGAAATCTTACCTATGATGCATCTGTCAGTATGTGACCAATAACAAAAACTTAGAGAAAGAAAACGATTTACTTTTTTATGCATGTTCCAGCTTTGTGCAATACTACAAATGTGATTAAGAGAATGGTCTCAAACGCTTAGACCTCTTAAAATGGTTATTTTGCTTTAACGTGTATGTAAGCTATTTTTTTAGTAATGATAGCCTAACCATGTGGAACATATAGGCCTACCTTTCCAACAGTAGCCTATTTGTTTTGAAACGTCCCCTTAGAAAAATTAATCAATTACTGTGCTGATAAAACTCTACGTTATTTGATTTTCAAGTTATTTGATTTTCAAACAGCTGAGCAAAACTGAACGTACTCAGACAATACTCTCTCTACTTATTCTGATCAACACTAAATTGACACACAATATTTTTAGCGCAACGCAATCTGTCTTTCAAAAATCCCTACAAAAGAATGGCCCTGACTAACTATAACCTATAACTTTCATGAATCATTTACCTCACAAAAATCTTCATTACTCAAACAACTGCAATACAGCGTGCACCAATACTGCCAGCTGAATAAAAGGTTCTAACTACTGAAGGCACTAACTACTGATAGGCATAGTAAGCAAATGAAAGATTTTGATAAAGAACAAAGAATGTATTTACCTTAATAGTGTTCAAAAGTCATAATATACATATCAGTTCATGACGTCCAGTCTCTAATGGACACACGTCCATATCATCCACTCTCAAATCTCCGCCATCTCTCTCCCCACATTCACCACTGCTGGCGGCTCACCTCCAACTGCTCAACGCTACGCACTGTTAACAGCCAACTGCCCAACACTACAATAGCAAATTCCAACAATGCAAAAAAGCCACAGACTGCACACAGCACAGTCAGTGATTTTCATACAGAGCGCTACATGACGTCACCAACATAAAAACCTAGACAGCCTACTTACATAGGCCCCATGCTCCCCACCAAAAAATTTTACAAATTGTTTTGGGCGGTGGCCAATACAGAGTTGAAGAAATTTTTCATAATTACAATAACAAAGAAATCAAATGCACACACTTATTGATACAACGTTGGTCAAAAGCTAAAATTTTCTCACAGTCCATAAAGACAGTCCTGATCATTCATCACAGTAAAATTGCAGTGTTTTTTTTCTCAAAGTCTGAGCAGTAAAAGAAAATGCACACGGAAATAGTGGATTTCCATGCAGTCTTGAAGAAGTAGTATTGTCCTTCCAACGGAAAGACAATTCTGACTCCTGACATGCAGACAGGTAATGGGTCACAACAGAGCAAACCCACTGCAGAGTCAGTCGAAGTTTTCAAGAATATTGGTAGATAGGTCATCACAGAGCAGACCCACTGTAGTACTGGTAGAGATTATGGTATTGGTGGGCCACCAGATGTGCAGATCCACTGCAGTCCTTGTAGAAATAATGGTATTGGTGAGTCATCAAAGGTGTAGACCCACTGTAGTCATTGCAGAGATGGCTAGCAGCCATCTGTTGTGACTGTGAGGGTGCACAATCACCATTGAAGAGTCTTGCGGATAAGAAATAGCAAGTCCATAAACCACCACTTGTGCACTCACAAAAATTTTTTTTTTTAAATGTCCTTAGAACCAGCAATACTGTTAACCAGTCTCTTGCTGAATCATTAACACACGTGCAAACACTAACAGTCCTGACTTCTCACATATTGTGCATATACTATGACCAACAGAAACGTGTGCAGTGAAATGTAACTTAATTTGAAGAACTGGTGTCTATACAATTATAAATTTACAACATAAGAATACAATTATAAAGGTACAAAATACACCTTAAAGAACATAATAGTACAGATAACATTTGTAGTAATACAGGCCTTACAACAGAATAGAAATGAACATATACATCAGGGTTACAGGAATTATGACATAAGTAAATACATAAAAGATCAGAATAGCTTTCGAAAATAATGTCTGAACATCTTTAAAAAGTAAATAACATATTATTAATGCAAATTATATTTGAGGATAACAGTATTCCTCATCATAGTGAATGTAGCTTAGTATTAGAAAAATTCTACAACATAAATCTTATTAGCTAAACACATAAAGACAGGAAAACACAAATATACATAGCGGAATAACACAAAAGGAAAGGACAGGGTTCGTTTTCAGTGTAACATTTGGTACTGCAGTCCAGCCCAAAACTTCATTCCATAGATCTTTCCTGCAAAAAAAATCCTATCTAACCCTGTTGTCCCTAAACCCTACTGTTTTGTTCGTATCCTCTTTCAAAATAAATATTTCTCGTTGTACAATACTCATTTTGGCCCAAATCTTTTTCATATAACTTCTCAATGCATTCTTTCCCTATTCTTCATAGTTAGTTTCTTATATAGTACCTGCCCCCCTCTTAAGCTAACTTGAATCTACTGAGCTCAGATATATAAACTAAGGGACAAGGCAGTGCAGCAGTACAAAACAATTGACACAAACAGCAATGACAAAAAATGCAAATTGGCAAAGCAAGCAGCAGTATATCTAAATTAGCAAAGCACATACAACATTACAACTAATATGAGCCAGTGTGCAGCAATAAGAAAAATAAATCAGTAATAAAACTGGCTTAATAGAGTAACACCAAGTGAAGTTCAGTAGCACTACGCTTGGCAAACAGCTGCAGCAAATGCAATAACTTATATCTAAACATGAAAAACCTACAAGCCTAAAAAATAGTACACTAAAGAAAACAATGCAGGTAAAGGAAATGTCTGCTCACATCTTAATGTCTATGTCATTAAAGTGGTGCACCACAACAACTTATTCTGCCATAAAAATTACCAAGTACTTGAAAAGAAAATTATGTATGCAGTTACTGTTATTAGTCCCTACTTATTGATCTTTCCTTTCCAAGTGCTCCTTTTTTGAAGAATGTGGATCATAAAATTATAATTTAACAAATCTGTTGACAGGAAGTGTTCACATTAGCAAATGAATTTTATTTTATTTTATAAAACCAATGCTGCAACACAGCTGGAAAACAGATATCAAATGAAATAAGCAACTATGCACAAAGCAAAGCATAAAAACATCATTCAATAGTCATGTGGCATTTCATAAGTTGGTAGAAATTCTCTCAACTCTCGTAGAAAGACACTTGTCATAATCAGGTGTGCAAGTGTAAGAATATTTCCCATCAATTCATAAGCATTTCAGTAAGTAGCACAAAGTGCGTGCTCCAAAGTATAATCATATGTTTGCAAGTAATAGCGTGTCATATTTGCGATGCTTTCTACAAAAGAATGTCAATAGTGAGGTTAATGGCCTCTTTTTTTCTCCACCTAATGGCTTTTTCTCCAGGCGACTGCGCCCACAACGCATTACATCAACGTCACTTAGCTTTTTTTATCGAAATATTTACGACAGCAGTTTGCGCTACAGTGGCAGTCTCATATAAAAAATTTCACAGGTCGAGAATTTGCGTTATAAATGTACAGTAACGAAATCCTATAAATATAACAGTGCCCAAAAAATTTTCGCTGGCACTGGGATACATTCACGCATTTACACACATTTCCTAACTCTTATAGTACGATTCTTGGTGTCAAACATCCTTTTTCACAAATCAGAGTCCCTAACCACTACTCATTATTCCTTACCTTATTATACATATATATATTCATGGACACTTCTTCAATATTTCATCATAATAAATATTTAGCATAATCAGATTCCTCATATAGCATCAGCTTATTGATCATAAACATACCTCAACAGCATAATAGACATTGTCGTCGTAATAATAATAACACCTCAGTCAAATCTCAAAAACTTCATAGCTATCTGCAATAATTTCAAAACCTAAAAAAAGTTCTCTGCTCATTTCAATAGTCTCATCTACCTCAAAGGTACTTTGAAAACCATGATCCCATACCAAATACATCATTCAAATATCTCATAGTATCACAATGGTTCTGAAAAAATATGAAGAGTTCACAAAGTACAGACGAAGCACAGTTTCATAAGTGTGTAGTTATCCAACTGTGTAATTGCATAAACATGTGACACTGACGTAGTAAAAAAAATGTTTGTCTCTCTTAGTTAAATGATCAGATAGCTTTGTAATTCTGTGTTAGAGAAGTATGGTACCGATGTGTAAAGTTTTATAAGCAAATACCATTACATGTGCTTACCTCACACATGGTACACAAAGTAAGTGTGTACTCCCCTGAGGATTAATGTAGTTATACCCTCAGGTGTAACAGATTACAGCTATGGAATGAAATGTATCACGGAAAACCTTTGTATCTTTGTAATTAAAAAATCTTTAAAAGAAATGTTTTAATTACAAAATTAATCACTCGAATATGTGTACTGAAGCACTAAACTGTGTGTCTTGTTGTAAGATAATCTCTGAGCCAAATGTCGTAATTATCGTCGTCCGTAAGCAAAGTTTTGTAGAAGTCAATGTACTTATCTGGTAATAAACAAAAGTGAAATGCTATGCATATAGATATCGTAGTTATTACGTACATTACCATGATCAAAAAAGTACTATGCTGTAACGTATTGTTGTGCTACGAAAAGGGCTGTCTCATTGTAGCTATACCCCAAAAGTTACTACTAAAACATGTTTTGCTTTCAAGAATAATACAGAAAAACTGTGCAGATATAAAACAGATACACTGCAAAAGCAACAATGTAAATTGTGTCACACATTAGTAGCGTCGTGATATAATCGTGTAGCTGTCAAAGAAACCAAATGCCAAGTCATCTTTAATCTCACAGAATGCACTTCAAATAAAGAATGTCTTTTCAAGTAAACCAAAATGTTGCTTTAAAATCTCATTAGCAGAATATGTTCTAAGTATGTAAGCCGTATATTCGTTATGTAATCGTGCAACTAACAAGCAAGAATGTACACACAACAACACTGTGTGGACTGGATAGTTAACTTTAAATCATTGTTGCATGTTAACAGTTTCTAAGTGTGTCAAAGGGTACTAGTAATGTGAAGTGAAGAACTTTATAGCAAAGACTAAGTTAAAAAACAGATTATTTCTCAATAAACGGTTTTACATGTGAAATTTGGTGTAAATCTTTACTCTTCCTAGTACTCAGAGTTTCAACTTGAACGCAATTATCATGCGGTATACGTTGGTAAAGAATACTGGAATGTTTCTCAAGGTTAGCATCTATGTTATTTTTCTCTGAGCTAGCCAGCGCACGTGGCTGTCTGCGGTGCGAGTCATTGTCTGTCTCTATGTTGGAGCATGTCGTTATTAGTATTAGGCGACCTAACTTCTACAAATTCACCTTGCCGAGAGGCCTGTTTAAACCACGCCAATTTTGGTTAAATTCTAGTCTGTTGTTAAGATTATATCGTCTGTCGTCATGTCGGTAGTTTCTGTAATTTTTTTCTTGTGGGTCACGTGGTGGAGAATTTCTCCCGGAATCGTAACTGCGCGCTGAACTGTTGCGTCTGAAGTTATTCTGTCTCCCTTGATAACAATTATTTTGGTTCCCATATTGTCTGTTTCTCTGATTGTCGCTGTCATAGTCATTACCGGGGAGAGGTGATCTTTCCCTGTAATTATTACTACTCTGCCAACGGTTGTCATACGGGTAGTGTCTGTTTTGGTCACGATTTGCGTTGTAAGAATAGCCTTGACATGTCCAGTTATTATTTCTGTCATCACGGAATTGTGATGGATGTGACCTGTAATTGTTGTGCTCCTGTTTTCGCGTCCCGCGATTGTCAGTGTAAATTTCCAATTCTTGTAACAGTCCCTGAAAAACTTCAATGTCGTCTTTGCAACGCCCTGCTAAAATAGTATGTCGTAAATGTTCAGACAATTTGATTAAGCAAATGCGGATGGGTTCTGAGGGGCTGTATGGGTTTGAAAGATACTGATTCTTATGTAACATGTCTTCGAAATATTTGACAAGACTGGAAAATTCAGATTGTTCGAAATGTTTCATCATTATGATGCAATGTTTTACTCGGTCTTGTGTAGCTTGAGACCAATATACTGAGAGGAAGGCATGATAAAATTCTCCTTCACTGTGACAAAGTGAATGACCGATCGCTATACTACAGCTGGTTCATTCTCTCAATAGCCACACACAAATTCTAATCTGTGCTCCAATGACCAGTTTGGAGGAAAACAATGAGAGGATTGATGAAGCCACGCTTGTGGATGAATGTCGTTGCCGGAATTCTTAAATGTTTTGAGTTTACGTGTAGTAATAGTTTATAGTCACAATCATCATGGCGGCGAGTAGCATGTCGGTCATTGTTACGTCGTTTCGGCGGTTCCATCTCAAAATTCGGTGTACCTTGCCAATTTCTTTCATAATTTCCGAAGTGCCCTGTGTTATTATTTTGTGGCTGTTCCGTATTTCTATGTCCCTCTTCCCGTATTGGAGCGTGAGTGTCCTCTGAAATATGTAATTCTTGTATTACCTGTTTCAACTGATCTTGTACTTCCCAGATTTCTCTTATGTACTGTGTATTGATTTGATTCTGATTTTGTTTGAATTTTATAATTTGTTCATACTTTTCTGTGGCATTAAAGACTACCGGTCTTGTGTCATTCAGAGTATCATCTACCTTCGTAGATAAATTATATAGCTGATCCGAAAGTTCGACTACTTTCTCTGATAATGAACTAATTTCCTCCATGCGTCTTTCTGAACCAATTTTCAGAGTATCTACTGTGTCCTTTACGTTTTCCTGAGTTTTTGCAAGTTGCGTAACCGAATCGGTAGATGCAACTGAGTCAATTTTAACCCGCAGGGTCTCGTGATTTTCATGAACAATAGTTTGCAGTTCTTTTATGGCTGCTTCGTGATTCTGTAATACATTTTCATGCCGCGAAAAAATAGGTTGGAAATGCTCACAAATTTGTGTTTTTACGTCATTACAGACTTTTTGACATTTCGATTCGATGTTATGTAACTCAGCAGTTAAATCTTCACGTGTTTGTGGAAGTGTTTCTTTAATTTGTTTCTGATTTTGTTCCATTTGTTGCTGTGACTGTTTTTGATTTTATTCCTTTGCGTCTAACTTTCGAGGATTTTGTTCCATTGTGTCTAACTTTCGAAGATTTTATCCCATTTGTTTCTGATTTTGTTCAAGCGTTGTGTCTAACTTTTGTAGCCTTTGTCCCATTTGTTGCATTAACTGTAATGACAATGCATTGGTGTCTGAAACGTGTTCCGCAGTGCTATTCGGCAGTGCATTTGAACCCGCAATATTCGCATTTCGAAAAGCAGAAAATGTGTCTTGACTTATTTGAGAAAACGGTGAGGACTCAAAACCTGGCTCTACAGTATTTGCAAGATTGTGTCCTATCATTTCGAAATCCTGAGGCGAGCTGTTACCGACCGATCGATCGACAATGGTTCCCTGTTCACTAATTGTTTCACTGTCTACACCACTATTTATTGCCTGGTCCATTTCCCTATGCACAGTTACCAAATTACTATTCTGAATATTTGTTAATTCATTACACGGTGGCGCTAACACACTATTCTCGTCTTCACTGTCGTTACTTAAATTACTTTGGAGCCTAGTGTTACGTTTTTCACACGCCATAATTATCACGTATTTCACACGATAACAAGAAAAGCACAATTTGAAAAGCAAAAACAAGAAAACACATTAGCATAGCACTGAAAATAATATCTCGTTAATTGCTAGTGCAGCTGCGAAATACTTGGTGCAAATCTACATGTATGCCTCAACTGTTTTACTGTACAACAATGAAAGACTACAACTACAAAGGAAATTCTCTCTATAATTACGCGCTAGCAATAAACAATAGCTCCACTAATTAAAAGAACTACAAGAAAAAATCAGAAGATTCCAGTGAGGTATCCTCGGCTAAGGGTCGACATATGAAACGTCCCCTTAGAAAAATTTATGAATGACTGTGCTTAAACTGACACAAAATATTTTTAGCGCAACGCAATCTGACTTTCAAAAATTCATACAAAAGAATGACCCTGACCAACAATAACCTATACCTTTCATGAATCACTTACCACACAAAAATCTTCGTTACTCAAACAACTGCAATACAGCGTGCGCCAATACTGCCAGCTGAATAAAAGATTCAAACTACGGAAGGCACTAACTACTGATAGGCATAGTTAGCAAATGAAAGATTTTGATAAAAAACAAACAATGTATTTACTTTAATATTGTTCAAAAGTCATAATATACATATCAGTTCATGACATCCAGTCTTACAAAATTACTGTCTCTGATGGACACACGTCCATATCATCCGCTCTCAAAACTCCGCCATCTCTCTCCCCACATTCACCACTGCTGGCGGCTCACCTCCAACTGCTCAACGCTACGCGCTGTTAACAGCCAACTGCCCAACACTACAATAGCAAATTCCAACAATGCAAACCAGCCACAGACTGCACACAGCACAGTCAGTGATTTTCACACAGAGCGCTACGTGACGTTACCAACATAAAAACCTAAACAGCCTACTTACAGTTTATCTTCTCGGAATATTTATCAGCAGTAACGCTGTCTGTTTTTCAGGAATAACCAAACAAGTCACAATTGGAATGTACATCTACTTTGATCATCTGCTTCAGTTTACTTTTGAATTTCATTCTAAAACTTTCAAAGTGTATGAGTGTATACCATTCTTTGTGATGTACCAATGTTTGTTAGTTTCATGTTCCAAGTAGCCTATCATTTTCGTGATAAATTGTAATGAAGTGGGACGTATCATTTTGTATTGAAATAATTTTTTTGTGAATATGCTCTCTTGCTGTTCATTTATTAGATTCTTGTTTCTTAATTAAAGACAGAAAAATGTTAGTAATTCCCACCTACGACCATTTATACCTTACAATAACAGACATTTTTCTTCAGAATAGGAGAAGTTGTCGAAGAGAAATTTAGTTTCAAATTTTACTTTGCTGTCTGACAGGCATTTTATATTACTGGATAAGTGGTCAAAACTTTTGGTTGGATATGTTATCAAAGCTTTTGGTTGCAGCATTGTGAAAGCCTGTTTGCGCTACAGACAAGTTTAACATTACGTAATAATTTCATTTTTTCCTTCTGGTATTGTAATTATGTACATCATTGCTACTGTTGAAGTTCAGTGGATTATTTACAACAAACTTCGTGAGGGGATAACTATAATGTGAAGCGGATAGATTGCTACTCAGACACCGAGCAGCACGCAGGCACGATGAAAAGTGTGTTCACATACGTTTTCGGCCAAAATCTTCTTCAGAAATGAAGCAAAATAAATACATACACGTTCTTATTATCATACAAACAAAACGCACACATACAGATGACCCCTGTCTTCGGTTGATTTAGTCAGAATCAAGTAAGATGTTATACGTTTTGTGGACACATGTAACAGTTCATAATCTGTTTAAAACATGTAAATTAGGCTTAAGACCATCTCCAGTAACCACTGTAGTTAGTATTTCGCTTATTTTTATTATTCCTGACTACTTTATTTATTGAGAAAATGAAGTAAGTGTAGGTTTTTAAACGATCCCTGTATTACTGGCAGAGAGAGACATAACACACAGTACCTGTGCCCCTCACTTAATCTTCCGTCTATGAATTAATTAGTCCATTCGTAAGAATACATCCATAGCCAGGTGTAACTACTGGCGACATTTCTGAGAGATGTATATGATGCAAGCACTAGTCAAACAAATGTAAGATTACGTGTGTTGCCCTCCTTTGAAGACGTCTGATGCTTCACATGAAATCCTTATGATACACTGCAAAATCCCCCCCCCCCTTTTGTGGTTTATCTCCCATACCCAGAAAACTATCACTGGGCCAGCCACTTCTCGAAGATCTATCCTATGAATTTACATGTGCACAATTTTAGATGGGAAAGGTGATATTAGGCCCTAGGTATAGATCCTAAAGTAGGAGATTTGCATAGTAATTAATATACAGGACGGGGTCTGTCCTTTATTTAAACACTCTATTTTAATTCATTAGAAACATTGATTATCACACTCATAAGAAAGAGACAGTGGAACAGTTGATACATGCTCTCTGTATGAACTTCCTGATTAATAAATTCTTATGGATAGCAGTGTTAGTCTACTACCTGACACATTGTACCCACTTAACTCAAATCCCAATTTGAGACTCAAATTTACCCCACAAATTCATGCTAAAAAACAAAGTGATTGGAAGCCTGTTGACTGATTGTAATGAACATTAATTCAACACATGATCGTTGAACCTGAGATGGGCAATCATATGAAATTCCACAAGTGCAAAACGGTGTGACAAAGGTCGCCGCTGCCGCCTGTAACGCTCAACATGAATTTCTCGTGCACCGAGATGAACACCACTGCGATGGAGGTAGCTCTCCATAGAAGAGGAGGACGCGACGCGATATCTGCAACACCGTTCCCTGGTGCTCTGCTAAGACGTGCTCCTCTCCACTTCAGCCGAAGTCCACTAGCGAATCTCAACGGGTCGCAACCGACCAAAGTCCGCCTTAGTAAACTCTACGGATCGCCACCGACGGAAGACCACCTGCGAATAGAAATTTGGCTTTCGTTGACACTCTGCGCTCTTTTTTCCGCCGAACAGTGTCTGTTGCCAATAGCAAAATTGCAAAACACTGCAGATGAGGTTACCCTCCAGCAAAGAGAGTCTCACCAAAGCAGCGCGTCACCTTCAGATGCCAATCATACTGCAAAACTCTCGCCTACAGCTGAAAGACGTCTGCACCAGCTCTGTGCTAGTACCGGCACACACTTAAAAAACCAATCCCGCGTCTTCGCACCCACGGAGTTAGCCTCACTATAGAGGGCCTCTGGAATTAGGAAATACTGCTCGTGAGGCAAGCCGGTCATTTTGTGCGCCTCATATTTTCGAAAGTGGCCGACGGCTATCTGCAAAGCCGCTCTTTAGAACATGAGAAACCAGCCCTCGGCTGCATCTCGTGGCGCCTCTCAGCCCCCTGCCGGCCCAATCAGCTGTCCAAGGGTGTAAACCAGATAATTCTTTGCAGCCCCCTGTGACGCCACGGCGGTTCCAGTTCCACAGACTCAATGCCGGTCCCTCCAGTCGCCGCACAAAGTGCTGTCCTCCGTAAGATTTACTGTTCGCCCATCACAGCTCAAACGCATTGTGTTTTCCCACACACATAGAATCACTCAGAAATCAGTGAGTCCTTCACCAGGTTAAGGAAAGGAGTTACATAAGGCACCCTACAACTAGTCACTGTGATCAAGGATATTTACTAAATATTTTGTTATTGTAATCCCCACCATTCTCATTTTCTAAATTACTAAAAGACATCAAATTCATAAGAAAGACACGCAAATTTCCCCACCACATTCCAACACATACAACATTTAAGTAGCAAGCAAATATGGATTGTACAAGTATTTTGTAAGCACTTTCTTTTGTAGCTAAGCTACCGATAATATGAAGGCAGACACCTCGAAACCGGAACATGTTGCCTGGGTGTTATAAACTGCAGCGTCATACATCCGTTCGGCAACAACGAGTATATCTCCTCTGATGCCACTAAGCAGTAGCATCTTGAATGGGTGTGCACTTGCCGTCTGTTCGCCATTTTGTTGATGACGTCTGATGAGGTATCATAGCGTGTTTGCTGATATACTCCAATTGCAATTCTTGTGGTGCTACATTCAGCTGCCCACGGCGGCTGCACGCAGGAATGTGACAATGGAAGATGGGTCCAGCTCACTCTCTCTGTATCTCTCTCTCTCACTCTCTCTCTCTCTCTCTCTCTCTCTCCTCTCCCCTCCTCGCCCCCCCCCCCTCCACCCCCGCCCCTCTATATTTGTGTTTCCAGCTCTGTATGCGTGTTACGAAGCGTCCAGTGAAGTCAGTATGTGTATGGTTTGGATGGGTCTAAAAAGCCATTCATCAGCATAGCACCTTGGTTATGCTGAGGATGAGTATCGACCGAGAGATTGTAACATTATGTGATTGCCTTATCATTTTAAATCATTCACTAATCGAGCAGTCGCTCGGCAACAGCTACAGTTAGCAAATAATGTTGCGAGAATGTAAAAGGTGAACGACCTGTGACGTAACTTGTTTATTGTCGAAGCGCCGTCAGAGATGCTGTGAGTTATTGACTTTGAAAACCGCGGCCGAAAAGCGGACAGAAGAAGAACACTTTTACACATTTTTTTGGATGTACGAGATATTCTTGATGAACAGTTACTCATTTTTCTCTTGTCTCTTGTAACTTGTGTCGGACGCGCATATGTTTACGTAATGTGTATACGAGGGTTATTCCAAAAGTAAGGTCCGGTTATAAAAAAAAAAATCAAAACTAAAATGTTTTTTCAAAACAATTGTTTTATTTACATTCCTTACATCTTTATCTATTTTTCTACATAACTTCCATACTTATTTAAACATTTGTCACATCGTTC
This sequence comes from Schistocerca serialis cubense, assembly GCF_023864345.2. NCBI lineage: Eukaryota > Metazoa > Arthropoda > Insecta > Orthoptera > Acrididae > Schistocerca > Schistocerca serialis. Next base: position 932,958,409 of record NC_064638.1, read on the forward strand.
AACAAGCTTTTGAATGCCCATGTTATAGAAATCGGCCGCCTGTGACGATAACCAGTCCTTAACTGCTTCTTTCACTTCATCATCTGTGTCGAAGCGCTTGCCGCCGAGAAACTCCTTTAAGTAACGGAACAGGTGGAAATCACTTGGCGCCAGGTCCGGACTGTAAGGAGGATGGTCCATCTGTTCCCATCCAAATTTCTTGATCAGAGCTTGCGTTTCATTTGCAGTGTGGGGTCTGGCATTGTCATGCAACAACAAGATTCCAGACGACAAAAGACTACGTCGCTTATTCTGGATTGCACGTCGAAGTTTAGTCAGGGTAGCGCAGTAGGCGGCTTTATTAATCGTTGTTCCTCTCTCCATAAAGTCGAGTAACAATACTCCACGTCTATCCCAGAACACAGTCGCCATAACCTTACGTGTTGAGATTGTCTGCTTTGCCTTGACCTTGACTGGCGATGACGTGTGACGCCATTGCATTGACTGACGTTTAGACTCTGGAGTGATGTGAGAAACCCATGTCTCATCCCCTGTGACAACATTGTCTAAAAGACTGTCACCTTCCTTATGATATCGCTCCAAAAAATCAAGAGCAAAAGCCATTCTTTTCATTCGTTGGGGCTCAGTAAGCAGCCTGGGAACCCAACGGGCACGCAATTTGTGAAACTTCAAATGTTCAGACACAATTCTGTACAAAGTTGTTCTACTCACATTCGGAAAATGCATGTCTACGTCTGTAATAGTGAATCGGCGATCTTCACGAATTTTTTTGTCAACCGCATTGACCAAATCGTCTGAAATCACTGATGGTCGGCCACACCGTGGTTCATCGTGCACATTATCCCGTCCTTCATTAAAAGCTCGCACCCACTTGCGCACTTTACTGTCGCTCATTATGTTAGGACCGTACACTTCAGTAATCTGCCGATGGATTTCCGCCGCTGAATTGTTTCTTGCAGACAAAAACCGTATCACTGCCCTTACTTCACAATCGGCGGGCTGATCAATTGTCTTAAACATTGTAAAGTGACACTGTGAACTACACTCAGCAACAGTAACAAAGCGAATGGCGGCGTTTGGCGCGCAAGGCTTGCCGGGAGTCGGCGCGCATGCGTGTTTTGTCATTGGCGCCAAATTTCAATAGTTATGGCGAATCGGACCTTACTTTTGGAATAACCCTCGTACATAAACATACAGTTATAAGATACAGACACCCTAAAACCTGGAAGAAACGACACAGCTTACTTTCTCGAGTAACACCGGTAGGGTTGTTGAATTCAAAGTCCTCATTGCCACTGATGGTGTTGTATGTCCTCCTCTTTATACGGCAGTATAGAGAGGTGTCCTGAGTAAAAAAAAAAAATTCTCTCGAAACAGGTTCTAAATCTTCTACTTTCCTGTCAGTTGCTACTGTACCACGATTTCGTCTTCTGACACAAATTTATCTTATCAACATAACGGATAAATAAGCATGACAATTAGAAATATTGCTGATCGCCATTTCTTCGAAATTGATCTCTAATTAATAATCTTCTTTTTGGTTGGCTGGATTGTTCTTTGTGGTCTCTCGAGCGGTGAAAGACTTTACTTCATATCATTACATTGTACTGCTATCTTTTAGCAATAATCTGTAAAAAAAGACGGAAGAGTAGGAGCAGAGCGCCGCAGATGACTAGATGATTAGGAACAGAGCACCAGCTCCAGTTTGAGGAGATTGACGAACAAAACCGGCCGTGTCCGATCCAAAGGAACCATCCCCAGGGATTGGAGCGGCTCGTTCAGAATGCAAGTACAGTGTGCTAGTCACTGCACCACTAACGTGCGGTATTTGATGCCATCTTGCAAAACAGTATGCCTGGTGAGTAGTCTCTGCTGCTGTTACTTTTAGCAGTCTTTTCGTGAGCTCATGTTGTGGTTCGTGAGAGGAACATTGGCCAAGGTATTGTAAAACAAAATGTAAGTTCTTTCTTTATCTGGCCTATTTTGTCGGAGACGCATAATAACAGTCACGCAAACCCGTAATCAGCGACTTGAGATACAGTAATCAGACTAAATGGATGACATGAGCTGAAAGCTTAAGCAACTAGTTTCTAAGTGACAAATAAATCTTCTGTATCGGGGCAAATTACTGAATTACTTATCCGAATAAGCAAAATTCATAGTCGTTCGAGTTGGCAGCCGGGAACGGGCGTTACTGAACGAACACGAAAGAAATTCATGTGCCATGACGTCGTGCGTTCTCTACTCTCCACGCCCCACAGAGCATTTGACAAACTTCCGTATACACTGTAAACTTTGCTAGTATATCGATTCATACCGCGAGAGTCGACCTCACCTGGCAGCAGACCGGCAAATAATCGTCTACTCCACAAAAAGCAAAATAAATAAAATAAAATATAAGGTTACGTGTTCTATTTCTATCCCGCTCATAATTTTATTCCCCTACCAATTTTCGGTTTTCATAGTTGGTAACTAATGTTTAGCTACGCCCAGATGAGTGACCTCATTACACTGTCTTGTTGAGAAAGTGTATTCTGTGCAGGACATTTAGCTTCCGTGTATGAGGGAAAACATTTTTGTACGCTGAGTTGAGTAAATGCAGCACTCAAGTTAAAAGCCTGTTATCTCTATTTTGATCACTGATTCGTGTTCAGACATTGGATTGTATTTTGTCAAGAGTTGCAGTTTCTGGAATTTGGCCACTTCAGTCTAGGATTTGACGAATGTTAGCGTAGCATGTACTATAAAAAAATATGGAGGCCTTCGTAATTTCGCCCCCTTGCAGTTCCTATTTTCATCCCAGGGAGGAAATTTTGAACTATTATTAACATTTTATTTTATTTGCAATTTATACACATTATTTTAATTTATCAAACGGGAGAAACTCATACAGTGTGTTAGAGAGGCAATGAATGAGGCTATTACGGCAGTGTGCGAGTAGAGAATGGGCTACTAATATGCAAGTCAGTCATTTAGAATCCCACGAGCAATGCTGAAAAACTATGCAGAAAAAGGATATATCTCGTGAGAAAAGTATTTATCACCTGCTCCGCATAGAAAAACTAAATAAACTAACACGGTTAGGAGGAAAGCCTCTGATTCTAGTGAAAGTGATTGTGATTGTGACATGGTCTATGTGGTAACTGGTGACAAAGGCAGTGATGATGGTGAAGCTGAATGACCTGCTTGTGGTAAGCTTTATGCATCCAATAATAATGGGGAGAAATGGAATCGTACGCAATGCTTGGTCTGATATCACGAAACATGTTCTTTATCGACAAAGACTTACAAATTCATATGTGACACATGTTTAGCAGGCTGAAAAGAACTTTAAAACATTGGTCATTCATGGCATCAAAGTTTTGGTTATTTATTTTCCGTGTCCAGAACATTAAAATATAGTATAAGTCCACTGTAATAAAATTTTAAGTTTAAATATGTTTTACCCAATAATCAATAATCGGTTACAGAGATGGTCTTATCATTAGCAAGCTGTAAATCTGGCGGCGTATATCTTGCACTGAAGTTTGGGCACGTCAGCAGGCGGTTGTCCGTGTGGACATTCCCACAGCCACATCGTAGTCACACTGATGTGGCTGTCAATGAGTCATCCGACTCATTGACAGCCACATCAGTGTGTTTCACGTGGACAAAATTATTTCACACAGCCGCGGCATGTTGAGTTACCGAAAAACTGAGTGCAACGGCTGTTGTCCGAAGCACTTGTGGGTCAACACCCCAGTTTGTATTCGTCAGTTTGCGAATGGTATTCAAATGGTTCAAATGGCTCTGAGCACTATGGGACTTAACATCTAAGGTCATCAGTCCCCTAGAACTTAGAACTAGTTAAACCCAACTAACCTAAGGACATCACACACATCCATGTCCGAGGCAGGATTCGAACGTGCGACCGTAGCAGTCGCGCGGTTCCAGACTGAAGCGTCCAGAACCGCTTGGCCACCGCGGCCGGCCGAATGGTATTATTCCTAACACCGACCTTTTGTTTAGTGATTCATAATAAAGCGTTTGGTGATGTTAGAATGGAAGAACACATTTAAATTAATGGTACTTTTGAAAATTTTTGTGGGGTACGAAATTGCGTACACTTTTTTGTATGTATGTTTTTGCAGTGGTAAAGTCTGTGTAAAAAACCGACAATAATATGTTATAAAAACTTAATTATGTACAAGTGGAAAATAAATTCAGGAACATGCACAGCAGAACCTAGATTAACAGTCACTTCTGGGACCATGAGGTGGACGGAACCCTAAAAAGGTCGGATAATCAGAGGAAAGTGAAACAAGTCATTTACACTGCTCAAAACGATGGAATAAATCAAAATTAAGTGAAAACAAATACATTTACACGTGGGAGTGGGAACAAAAACATGACTTTTATGTCGTCTTGTTGAAGTTCAGACTCAGAAGAGCGGGTTGGAGCGTTATCTAACATTACAGTTGCACGATGTGGTAGGTCTTTGGATTTCGAGTATTCTGTAACAGCCGGAACAAATGCCTCAAAAACAATCTTTAAAGAAACTGCTCTTCATACAAGCACTTTATTGAGCTTCGTAATAAGCTGACACGTTTATGTTTTTCAAGGCTCTTGGATTCCTTAGATTTGACGATTACAAGCATCAATCCATGGTCACCACTTGCGTTGCTGCAAGTTGCAGTGGCCAGGCTGTCCTACGCTAGCGTCGTGTCTGTGGCTGTTTCACTCTTTGAAGCAAGGGGTTTCTGAGGTAGCATTTTATAGTTTAGCCCAGTCTCGCCAATGATGTATAACTGATCAGCTACCAGTTTATTTTCCGACACTTTTTCTCAAATTTTTCAACAAACTCCCTGCCTGCATCATCATCAAAAAGAAGTTTTTCACCTGAAATAGCAACTTGCCTAACGTCGTGGCGTCCTTTCGACCGGTGAAGCCAACCCTCACGTGCTTATAATTGGTGCCAGGAGTAAAATCGATCGATAACGTTGGCACGCTCGGAACGGGGCACAGACTTGGACGCGTGGTCGAGGTATCGATTAATCGAAGGTAGGATAATCGGGGTTCTACTATATACCAATTTTAGCCTTGGCCATAACCTTTCTCGGCTTACGAAGATCCTAACCTACTTAGGTGACGAAACCTGGACCCTCTTCCTTACATCCATCCCTCAATGTGATACTGAAACGGTTCCTAGTCAAGTTACATGGGAAAACATTTTGCTACCTGATTATGTGCGTATACTCTGTGGAGAGGTACGTTTGGCCTGCTCGTAAGACTCTTACTATAAGCAAGAGAAGAATTTTGGAACTAAGAGGAAAGAAGAAAATAAAGACAGAAATGAAAACAAAATAAAAGACAGGAGGGTGGCTCACTCAAATGGAACGAAACTGGCGAGATAATCCTACCGCCTATAAGAATAAATTAAATTGTAAGCCTCTAAGATGAATTACGGGTTTTCCAATTTTCCGAGAATTTTCACAGAAGAGGATAGACTCCAGTAATGCCCAGAAGGCCAAAGTCAAATCAAGGGCTAAGTCATATCAAGTGTAGGTCGAAAGTCCGACTTACAGAGATCCTGGGCCAGTCTCAGGCAATCCCCGTACGAGGCGCCTCAGCCAACCCGGAAAACCTTCTGATAGCCGTGAATCATTGCCACTTTAAGAAACCCTGCAAAGGTTGCGGTATATTGCCGGTTGGTTTCCGCCAGACGATCCTGCCTTCAAAGGTAGTCCATGAAAGAGACAGCATCAGTCAGGCGAAGGTCATAAATCGTATAAACGGTGTGGCCTAAGAGCCACACCATTGCGCTACGTCGTATTCGGGGGTTTGTCTGAATGTCGGGGGTGAGAAACCAGTCGGTTGACACACTGTCCGGTGTAGTCCCACCGATCAGCGCCAACAGCACATGCGCAAGGTCCCACACTTCCGTGACGTGAGGGCATAAGAGACGATGCTCTCTGGTGTCCACGTCGCCACATCGGCCGCAAGCAGCCGAGGGCCATAGGCGGATGGCCGCCAGGCGGTAGTTTGTGGGTATTAGGTTGTTGACCACGCCTTCATCATGCGGCACTATGCTTGAAGCTCGTTAATGCCTTCTTCCGGAACAACTTGAGGTATGCATGCACTGAAGTACATCTGCGCGGCTTAATGGGCAAGACGAGCTGCGATGTGTGTTTTGGGGCTCCGAAACACAGGGTTTGGGTGTAGCGGCGCTGCGGGGCGGTTAATCAGCGCTGCCACGCGGCAGGCGCGTGTACCTCATTTGCAGCTCGTGAGCAGGGCGGGGTGGGGCGTCGCGTCGCCAGCTCATTAATCACGCAACTGCCCTGCCATTCTCTGGCCTTGCCTGGCCGGCAATGCCGCGTCTGCCGACTGCCAAGGGACGATCCCCGCGCTCTTGTGCGGTGCAGCGCTAGATTGCGATGCAACACGATAATCTATGTCCTCTCAGTGCCCACGATAAAGCAGCCCAGTGCATACTGATAGCGATTCGCATTTAAAACACTGCACCGTGATTGGATGAATTTAGGGAGGCATGATCTGAGCGCGTAACCTGGCTCCGGCCCTAAGCAGTCTGTGGTGTTCAAAGTCCATCACGGTAATGGGTCTTTTCGCTGCTACACACATGTTGTCTGCATTCCATGCTGAGGCAGCTTTTGTTACGGCTGTACTGCTCGCCAAATGCTGGAGCCTGTGCTGAGGGACGGCGTTCCGCTTGATACGAAATACTTACAGGCACATCATCCGATTTTTCGAAAATTATTAGATGAGGAAATTTGATATTTGCAAACATTACACTCTGATATCTTCACTCGTTAAAGAACTGAATTAAAAGAAATTCTTATCGCGTTGCATCAAATTAAGTAAAACGTAACAAAAAATTTTAAACAGTTCACAGAGGTAAAAGCGCATTGCGTAAACTTTGCATATAATTCAATGAATCAAATTTAGACAAGACATTGAAATTTTATTTAAAATTGAGAAAAGAAGGATATCTCATTTCGATCTCGAGTTACTGGGTTTCATATTCGAAGAATGGTCACGCGGAACGCGCCCTTGCACGTCCATTTGCACATCATGATCATGTAGTCGTAACAATCGTTATATCTCATAAACGATTCAAGATATCGAAATGACGCTATTTTTTTATTTTTTTATTTTTTTCAAATGATACCACGCACTGAGGCACATACGCTACTGGCCATTAAAACTGCTACACCAAGAAGAAATGCAGATGATAAACGGGTATTCATTGGACAAATATATTATACTAGAACTGACATATGATTACATTTTCACGCAATTTGGGTACATAGATCCTGAGAAATCAGTACCCAAAACAACCCCCTCTGGCCTTAATAAAGGCCTTGATACGCCTGGGCATTGAGTCAAACAGAACTAGGATGGCGTGTACAGGCACAACTACCCATGCAGCTTCAACACGATACCACAGTTGCTCGGCCACCATTGACCAGACGTTTTCAGTTGGCGAGAGATTGGGAGAATGTGCTGGCCAGGGCAGCAGTCGAACTTTTTCTGTATCCAGAAAGGCCTGTATTGGACCTCCAAAATGCGGTCGTGCATTATCCTGCTGAAATGAAGGGTTTCGCAGGGATCGAATGAAGAGTAGAGCCACGGGTTCTAACACATCTGAAATGTAACGTCCACTGTTCGAAGTGCCGTCAATGCGAACAAGAGGTGACCGAGACGTGTAACCAATGGCACCCCATACCATCACCCCGCGTGATACGCCAGTATGGCGATGACGAATACACGCTTCCTGTGCGTTCACCGCGATGGCGCCAAACACGAATGCGACCATCATGATGCGACCATTATGATGCTGTAAACAGAACCTGGATTCATCCGAAAAAATTACCTTTCGCCATTCGTGCACCCAGGTTCGTCGTTGAGTACACCATCGCAGGCGCTCCTGTCTGTGATGCAGCGTCAAGGGTAACCGCCGCCATGGTCTCCGAGCTGATAGTCCATGCTGCTGCAAACGTCGTCGAACTGTTCGTGCAGATGGTTGTTGTCTTGCAAACGTCCCCATCTGTTGACTCAGGGATCGAGACGTGGCTGCACGATCCGTTACAGTCATGCGGATAAGATGCCTGTCATCTCGACTGCTAGTCATACGAGGCCGTTGGGATCCAGCACGGCGTTCCGTATTACCCGCCTGAACCCACCGATTCCATATTCTGCTAACAGTCATTGGCTCTCCACCAACGCGAGCAGCAATGTCGCGATATGATAAACCGCAATCGCTATAGGCTACAATACGACCTTTACGTAAGTCGGAAACGTGATGATACGCATTTCTCCTCCTTACACGAGGCATCACAACAACGTATCACCAGGCAACGTCGGTCAACTGCTGTTTGTGTATGAGAAATCAGTTGGAAACTTTCCTCATGTCAGCTTGTTGTAGGTGTCGCCGCCGGCGCCAATCCTGTGTGAATGTTCTGAAAAGCTAATCATTTGCATATCACAGCATCTTCTTCCTGTCGGTTAAATTTCGCGTCTGTAGCACGTCATCTTCGTGGTGTAGCAATTTTAATGGCCAGTAGTGTATATTGTATGATGAACACTCGAAACTCTTTTATTCACCGAGATAAGGAAATAACTCGTCTGCAGATGTGAGAGATCAGCAGCTCAGGACGCATTCAGATGTTCCTAGCAGTGTAGGAAAATCGAAGCGGCGAACGTATACGTGTTTACAGCCCACTGGGATCGACGTGCAGGACGTGTATGCATGTCCACAGCGCCGAAAGCGTCAGCAGCCTATGGAGTTTTAGACCCATCACAGTAAACAGCTGGGACATCAAGGCCTCATCGTATGACCTTATGCGTTCAAAAATTAGATTTTTAAATTCATTATGAGTTTCCTTGCAGGATGTTTGATAATTTAGAAACTGACTTTGCGTTTGTATAAGTTGAACATGTGACATTAGGAGTTTGAAATTATGCTGCAATTTTGCGCTAGTGTATGCATATTCCGTAGACGACGGAAACCAGAGGACCAACATCTAATTTTCAGTGTTTAAGCACAACTGACCCCTTCCGATTGCTTCTTCACCTCTGTGCCCTGTCGCGTAACTGATAAACCAAATATTCAGCGTACACCACGTGCAGCGACATCAGCAGCAACTAGTAAAACAACAAGGTCATCACCGTTTCTCAACCCGGAATAAACATAGCTAAGTCGGTATAAGACCGTATTTTACCACGAGAATTAGGCCCCATTTACTACAGTGTTGATTTGCTTCTAGGAAACACAGTAAAATATTAAGTTAATTATTTACGTTGAAATAACAAGGCCATGATAGAATAGGGAAAACCAACGCTAACGGAGATCAGTAAATGTTGTACGACGTCTCGCGAATGTTGTGCAAAACTATCTGCCAGCTGACGACCGTCGTTTGAAAAGTTTACGCATCCCACTTTAACGAGGGCCCAGTAAGAAGTTTTGGAGCAGAGTCCTCTCCACTACGAGTGTGTTTGTGTCAGCCGATCTTGGGCCGATACCTCCTCCCACGCTACTTAAGCTTTTGATATGACTTTTAGGGTTCCGTACGTCCAACGGTAAAAAAGGAATTCTTACAGGACCATATTCTTGTCCGTCTGCCGGTCGGTCGTTCAACTGTTAAAAAACCTTTTTCTCGGGAACGGTTAGACGTATCAATTTGCAATTTATGTCACACACTAAAGTCTACGGCCCTTGGCGACGACAAAAATTTAAGCTTTTATGTCAGTGCAGTCAAAAGGTATGATCATTAAGTCACTTATTTTGATATCTTGCATTGTCCCAGCTTCAACCTCCATTGCTGGTGGTGCACTCGAGACGAGATACATTATATGTAGCTAGCGAGCCAGCGTCCAAGCGGTTTTCCGTGGTTATTTCCGATGCGGTTCTCCCTTTGCTACCTCAACGGTCGTTCGCTGCAGTTCAAGATCCGAGGTCCGTTCACATTCGGGCTTTCTTCTTTCTTACTGAAGCTATTCTCACGTTTTTGTATTTCTATAGCTTCTCTGAACAACAGGATAATTATGATAGCTGTTCTCTACAGCAAGAACTTCCGTACCGGCGAATTTTTCTATGTGGTCGATCTCATACAGCGCGTGCTCTGCCACGGTGGATTCTCGTGCTGCAGCGAACGATAACTGCAGGTAGCAAGGGTAGATCCGCTGCGGAAATGACCACGGGAAAGTCCTTGGACGTTGTCGCGCCAGGTATATATAATGTGCAGTCGCGAGCTCGTCTCACCTCACCCTCGACAGACGCCTTACGTGGAAGGCCCACGTAATCAACATTAAAATCAAGGCAATGGGCAGACTCAGGATGCTCTGCCCCATTCTCAAGCCCGACTCCGCACTTCCTCAGGAGCTGGGCATCAAGTTATACCTCGCACTGTTGCGGCCACTTCTATAGTACGCCGTAGTGGTGTGGGGTAACGCAGCAGAACAACACATAGGTAGCCTGCAGCGAGTCTAGAACGTGGCGCTGAGAAGGGCCATGCACCTATCTTGGGACTTCCCAACAGAAGAACTGCACGAGTTGGCCGGGGTCCCCCGCCTCCGAGAGAGATACCGACAAGCAGCGTAGAACTTCTACGAGAAGACGGCAGTAGCAGAGAACCCCCTCATAGCTGCCCTCGGCCACCGTGAGCACGTCAACGAGAAAAATGGTTCAAATGGCTCTGAGCACTATGGGACTTAACATCTGTGGTCATCAGTCCCCTAGAACTTAGAACTACTTAAACCTAACTAACCTAAGGACATCACTCATCCATGCCCGAGGCAGGATTCGAACCAGCGACCGTAGTAGTCGCGCGGTTCCGGACTGAGCGCCTGAACCGCTAGACCACCGCGGCCGGCGTCAACGAGAACACGAGATGGTCGGACCTCCTGTGGAGATAGTCGAAGAAGGAAGAGAACACCCCTTCCCGAATCCAACTAATCCCAAAACCGAATGTAAACAATATTCCCCCATACAAATGTACACAACCACAACCCCAGAAGAATGCCACCACTAACAGTGGTGGGCCTGTGTATGAATGGACGAGTGAATGTGTACTGAGACCACCTTTAATGGTGAAGGTGAATGGAAAAAAAAGAAAAAAAAGACCGCTAACCAGCAGCGAAGAGTCAACCATGGCACCAATAAATTTTTGTCAAAGAAGCCATTCTTAAATGTATGTATACCCTAAACTTAATTCTCAAGATTTGTCCACAGGAATAGCTTCACAGCTCATACTGTACAGCGCCGAGGAAGACAGAAGAGCCTTCCTCATTAGAAGAAAGGTGCGTGCCGCTCGTCTCACCAGCAATGGAAGGTGAAGCTGTGACATTACCAACCACTCGTGCTAACGAAACGTCAGAAAAATCGTCAAACAAACGTAGGGCGGAGAACCCGAAACAGAAGTCAACAGGCAGTTTGTCAACTGGCCACAAAAGCCTTAACAATTTTGTGTTATTGATATTGTTCATCATCATCATTTAAGACTGATTATGCGTTTCAGCGTTCAGTCTGAAGCATAGTCCCCCTTATAAAATTCCTCCATGATCCCCTATTCAGTGCTAACATTGGTGCCTCTTCTGATGTTAAGCCTATTACTTCAAAATCACTCTTAACCGAATACCCATGAGTCTCTTGGGTAACCTTGCTTCTCCCATGCGTGTAACATGACCCCACCATCTAAGCCTGTTCGCCCTGACTGCTACATCTATAGAGTTCATTCCCAGTTTTTCTTTGATTTCCTCATTGTGAACACCCTCCTGTCATTGTTCTCATCTACTAGTACCTGCAATCATCCTAGCTACTTTCATATCCGTAACCTCAACCTTATTGATAAGGTAACCTGAATCCACCCAGCTTTCACTCCCATACAACAAAGTTGGTCGAAAGATTGAACGGTGCACAGATAACTTAGTATTGGTACTGACTTCCTTCTTGCAGAAGAGAGTAGATCGTAGCTGAGCGCTCACTGCATTAGCTTTGCTACACCTCGCTTCCAGTTCTTTCACTAGGTTGCCATCCTGTGAGAATATGCATCCTAAGTACTTGAAACCGTCCACCTGTTCTAGCTTTGTTCCTCCTATTTGGCACTCACTCCGTTTATATCTCTTTCCCACTGACATTACTTTCGTTTTGGAGATGCTAATCTTCATACCATAGTCCTTACGTTTTTGATATTGTTAACAGACAAAAATTCTCGATTCCTGAGACGGCTGAAATAGCTACATACATAACTAAGTTTGTACGGAAGCCTCGGTCCGCGAGCCCTTTTCGCATTTACCCAGGTTTTTTTACTAACTGCAGCTTTGAAAAGGTAATTAACCTTTTCAGATGACTTGGTGGGAGGCTCTGTTTGCCTATATATGTTGATTATTTTATTTATTCTTTACGGTTAAACAAGACACACACAGCTTAAATGCAGAGCATCGATTCGTTGCCTCCGTTTGCCAGTGGACTAGCATTTTAGGCACTCCATGCAGGATGGACGGTTGCGTTTGACACCGCGGGAACCTGGAGGAATTTTGCCTTGTCGCGTACCTTCCACTTTTCTACAGCGGGCCATTACATTGATAATGTTCTCCTCGGGTCTGTAACCGGGTCATGAAGTCATCGTGACAGAATATTTCTGCGGTCCTCCTGGCCACCGTCTCCAGCTGAGTAAGCTGTTGCACCAACTCGCCGGCGGATAATGCACGATTCGATTAGTCGGCCAAATGGAGACGCTCACTGATGCCCCTTTCAAACACCGTAAGGTGCTAGTAAGTCTGCCTCACACGAGTACATAGCATCTCCGTGTCCTTCACAGTGATCACCCGACGTCTAACGCAGTTCACGCCCCGTATGTAAATTATCAGTCCTGATAATAGGACGAACCACGAAAGACGCTAATGCACCCTGGTGGCCGTTCTACATATCATAATGAATTGTAACTGTACTCATTTAAATACGAGACATTGATACCCGACCTCATCTTTTGAGAGCTTTACTGTTTTTTGTCGGGCTGTGTTCATTTCGAAGCACAGGCATAGGCCACCTACTTCTAAAATAGTTGTTCTAATTATTTAATCCGTGTAGGTCAATGAAATGCTCCTAAATTCCGATCTACAAATAAAAATTAGAACATCATGCAGAATATGCATTAAAGGATTTATATTATTACACGGTTAAATCGCGTTACAAATTTATTGTGTGATTCCAAACAGAAGCATCACAGACTCACAACATAGGCATTTTAAAAGAAAGAAGAGAATTAGGGTTTCATGTCCCGTAGACGACTGGGTCATTAGACACAGAGCACTAGCTCGAAATTGGAAAGGGTAGAGAAGGAACACCGCTATGCCCTTTCAAAGGAACCATCCCAGCTTTCACATTAAGTGACTTAAGGAAAATCCCAGGCAACATAAACCTAGATGGTTAGATGGGGATTTGAAAGGCCATTCTCCAGAGTAGCAGTTCGCTGTGTTACCACTACATGGAATTTTTGTAAAAGAAATATGTCAGCAGCAACATAAAGTCAATTTTTAACATTGTAAAAAATGAGATACAAAAATAAATCAGAAAAATTAGGGTAAATGCATAAAACTGCAACCAATCACTTTTTGAATAGTTATTTATTATTCCATGAACCAGTTTTCGAACCTTTTCGGGTTCATCTTCAGATGGTTTTCCGAAAGTTAGGCCTACGTCACAGTTTCTAGCCTAATGCTGGGTGCCGACTTGCGACACTATGAGCGGCTTTTTTCTGTCAGTATACATCTATCTGCTTCCATTTTGATGGCAAGTTAGTGTTTCACTTCACACACTTTTACACAATCTGTATACATTTACACTGTGATAGCGAAACTTTGGCAGCATCCAGCACATGCTATACAACTGTTGTATAACAGATGCTGGATGCTGATAAAGTCTCGCTATCACAGTGTAAACTGTGTGAATTACCAACTGGCCATCAAAATGGAACCAGATAGATGTTGTTGTTGTTGTTGTGGTCTTCAGTCCTGAGACTGGTTTGATGCAGTTCTCCATGCTACTCTATCCTGTGCAAGCTTTTTTATCTCCCAGTACCTACTGCAACCTACATCCTTCTGAATCTGCTTAGTGTATCCATCTCTTGGTCTCCCTCTACGATTTTTACCCTCCACGCTGCCCTCCAATAATAAATTGGTGATCCCTTGATGCCTCAGAACATGTCCTACCAACCGATCCCTTCTTCTGGTCAAGTTGTGCCACAAACTTCTCTTCTCCCCAATCCTATTCAATACTTCCTCATTAGTTATGTGATCTACCCATCTAATCTTCAGCATTCTTCTGTAGCACCACATTTCGAAAGCTTCTATTCTCTTCTTGTCCAAACTATTTATCGTCCATGTTTCACTTCCATACATGGCTACACTCCACACAAATACTTTCAGAAATGACTTCCTGACACTTAAATCAATACTGGATGTTAACAAATTTCTCTTCTTCAGAAACGCTTTCCTTGCCATTGCCAGCCTACATTTTATATCCTCTCTACTTCGACCATCATCAGTTATTTTGCTCCCCAAATAGCAAAACTCCTTTACTACTTTAAGTGCCTCATTTCCTAATCTAATTCCCTCAGCATCACCCGACTTAATTAGACTACATTCCATTATCCTTGTTTTGCTTTTGTTGATGTTCATCTTATGTCCTCCTTTCAAGACACTGACCATTCCATTCAACTGCTCTTCCAAGTCCTTTGCTGTCTCTGACAGAATTACAATGTCATCGGCGAACCTCAAAGTTTTTATTTCTTCTCCATGAATTTTAATACCTACTCCGAATTTTTCTTTTGTTTCCTTTACTGCTTGCTCAATATACAGATTGAACAACATCGGGGAGAGGCTACAACCCTGTCTTACTCCCTTCTCAACCACTGCTTCCCTTTCATGTCCCTCGACTCTTATAACTGCCGTCTGGTTTCTGTACAAATTGTAAATAGCCTTTCGCTCCCTGTATTTTACCCCTGCCACCTTTAGAATTTGAAAGAGAGTATTCCAGTCAACATTGTCAAAAGCTTTCTCTAAGTCTACAAATGCTAGAAATGTAGGTTTGCCTTTCCTTAATCTTTCTTCTAAGATAAGTCGTAAGGTCAGTATTGCCTCACGTGTTCCAGTGTTGCTACGGAATCCAAACTGTTCTTCCCCGAGGTTGGCCTCTACTAGTTTTTCCATTCGTCTGTAAAGAATTCGTGTTAGTATTTTGCAGCTGTGACTTATTAAACTGATAGTTCGGTAATTTTCACATCTGTCAACACCTGCTTTCTTTGGGATTGGAATTATTATATTCTTCTTGAAGTCTGAGGGTATTTCGCCTGTTTCATACATCTTGCTCACCAGATGGTAGAGTTTTGTCAGGACTGGCTCTCCCAAGGCCGTCAGTAGTTCCAATGGAATGTTGTCTACTCCGGGGGCCTTGTTTCGACTCAGGTCTTTCAGTGCTCTGTCAAACTCTTCACGCAGTATCATATCTCCCATTTCATTTTCATCTACATGTTCTTCCATTTCCATAATATTGTCCTCAAGTACATCCCCCTTGTATAGACCCTCTATATACTCCTTCCACCTTTCCGCTTTTCCTTCTTTGCTTAGAACTGGGTTTCCATCTGAGCTCTTGATATTCATACAAGTCGTTCTCTTATCTCCAAAGGTCTCTTTAATTTTCCTGTAGGCAGTATCTATCTTACCCCTAGTGAGATAGGCCTCTACATCCTTGCATTTGTCCTCTAGCCATCCCTGCTTAGCCATTTTGCACTTCCTGTCGATCTCATTTTTGAGACGTTTGTATTCCTTTTTGCTTGCTTCATTTACTGCATTTTTATATTCTCTCCTTTCATCAATTAAATTCAATATTTCTTCTGTTACCCAAGGATTTCTACTAGCCCTCGTCTTTTTACCTACTTGATCCTCTGCTGCCTTCGCTACTTCATCCCTCAAAGCTACCCGTTCTTCTTCTACTGTATTTCTTTCCCCCATTCCTGTCAATTGTTCCCTTATGCTCTCCCTGAAACTCTGTACAACCTCTGGTTCTTTCAGTTTATCCAGGTCCCATCTCCTTAAATTCCCACCTTTTTGCAGTTTCTTCAGTTTTAATCTACAGGTCATAACCAATAGAGTGTGGTCAGAGTCCACATCTGCCCCTGGAAATGTCTTACAATTTAAAACCTGGTTCCTAAATCTCTGTCTTACCATTATATAATCTATCTGATACCTTTAAGTATCTCCAGGGTTCTGCCATGTATACAACCTTCTTTCATGATTCTTAAACCAAGTGTTAGTTATGATTATGTTGTGCTCTGTGAAAAATTCTACCAGGCGGCTTCCTCTTTCATTTCTTAGCCCCAATCCATATTCACCTACTATGTTTCCTTTTCTCCCTTTTCCTACACTCGAATTCCAGTCACCCATGACTATTAAATTTTCGTCTCCCTTCACAATCTGAATAATTTCTTTTGTTTCATCATACATTTCTTCAATTTCTTCGTCATCTGCAGAGCCAGTTGGCATATAAAGTTGTACTACTGTAGTAGGTGTGGGCTTCGTATCTATCTTGGCCACAATAATGCGTTCACTATGCTGTTTGTAGTAGCTTACCCGCATTCCTATTTTCCTATTCATTATTAAACCTACTCCTGCATTACCCCTATTTGATTTTGTGTTTATAACCCTGTAGTCATCTGACCAGAAGTCTTGTTCCTCCTGCCACCGAACTTCACTAATTCCCACTATATCTAACTTCAACCTATCCATTTCCCTTTTTAAATTTTCTAACCTACCTGCCCGATTAAGGGATCTGACATTCCACGCTCCGATCCGTAGAACGCCAGTTTTCTTTCTCCTGATAACGACATCCTCTTGAGTAGTCCCTGCCCGGAGATCCGAATGGGGGACTATTTTACCTCCGGAATATTTTACCCAAGAGGACGCCATCATCATTTAATCATACAGTAAAGCTGCATGCCCTCGGGAAAAATTACGGCTGTAGTTTCCCCTTGCTTTCAGCTGTTCGCAGTACCAGCACAGCAAGGCCGATTTGGTTATTGTTACAAGGCCAGATCAGTCAATCATCCAGACTGTTGCCCTTGCAACTACTGAAAAGGCTGCTGCCCCTCTTCAGGAACCACACGTTTGTCTGGCCTCTCAACAGATACCCCTCCGTTGTGGTTGCACCTACGGTACGGCTATCTGTATCGCTGAGGCACGCAAGCCTCCCCACCAACGGCAAGGTCCATGGTTCATGGGGGGGAAGACAGATGTATACCAACAAAAAAAGCTGCCCATAGTGTCGCAAGCCAGCACCAAGCATTAGGCTAGAAACTCTGATGTAGGCCTAACTTTCGGAAAGCCATCTGAAGATGAACCAGAAAAGGTTCGAAAACTGGTTCACGGAATAATAAATAACTGTTCAAAAAATGACTGGTGCAGTTTTATATACTTACAGTCAATTAACAGTCACGGACTGTAAAATATCCGTAATAGGTAAGCATAATCAGAATGATGAGGGAATATAAAGGCTAATTACGAACTGATCAAACACAGTCCCAGAACTGTGGACACTTTCAACAAGGCTTTTGTGGGTAAGTAGCAGATAACTTAATTCTGAACGCTTTCTTCGCATGTTGATTATAGTTCCGAACCAAAAACATTCCAAAAGCAAGTTTAATAAATTCCAGCTCGTGTTTCTTTACTCTTACTACCTGCCACAAGCAGTTTTGTTGAACACAATGGATAGCTTTGGAGAAAAGAACTCCTAGACACAGCGGCGTCCGAAATATTGGTTTAAATTGCTTGGAAAATCGCTCGAGTACGGCGGAATTGAAGAGAGTGGTCGACGCCGGGCGGCATTACAGCGTTACATCGCTCGTGTGTTGTGTGTGTGTGTGTGTGTGTGTGTGTGTGTGTGTGTGTGCTCGTGGTCCAAGATATCAAAGGGTACGCGAGATGCAGTAAGATGTCATGTAGCAAAGATACTGATTGCTATGAATTATTTATCAACTAACTGGAACACAGCATTAATTAAACACGAGTATATCATCAGACTTCCTGCGCACAGCATCACGTTTACAAGAGATGGCAGCGAGAGGAATCAACGTAATAGCAGCTCCAGTTCCAGCGACCTCTACAAATTCAGCACTAGACAGGCGTGAAGCCATTAAAATCTGAGCGCACTGTACTGGAACTGAGGATACGAATTGTACTGGACAAAGATGATAATTTAACTGTATATAAACATAAACAAGACTCTGAAAATGCATTTTATTCCGTTGATAAGACGCCTATGACCTACAAGGTGAATTAATTTTGTGAGAGAAATGACGTTTATTTGCATGAAATCTTCATAGACTGCATTAGGGATTCTAATAAAATATATTATTCCTTACGATAAATACATGGAAAACCTGTGTTTCAAGATACTATGGCGACGCACTCGACTTGTCGAACATTATTTACAGGAGCGATTACAGAGAGTACTGAACATGGTAATTTCGCAGGAGAATTAAAAAATTGGCAGTATTGCGACCTTCCGATAACTATAACATTTATAAAATTCGTGTTTCTCAAACAAAGATTGTCTCAAACACAAACTGTCTCAGACAAAAACTGCCTAAGACAAACGGTGAGAAACAGCTTGGAAACTCGTTTGCAAAATGAAATTACTCCGAATTTAACTGTTGTGTCGAAAATCTCAATCTTCGTAAACATACATGTCTGAGAAAATTTATGTTATGTGTCGTTAAAAGCTGCAGTCGACACGACGCCTATTTTGAATGCCAAGCATTAGCATAAGTCTGATATTGTCTAAGGGCTTACCTTCTGACTGCTGTCGTTGCTCCGTGCTCTTACTGCGTTCTCTGGTTCTCTTCAGATTTTGGTTAATGGGGTCGTACTGATGCTGCTCGCCATTCGACTCGTCTCAGACTGATGCTAGGCAACAGAGCAGGCCGCTGCGAAGACCGCCGTATTGTTGACATCTGCGTATCGTCACGATTCGTTGTTTACTCTAACAGGATGCGCGGAAAAGAATAATCACATAACTAAGAAAACTATCCAGAGATAACAGCAGGGGTACAACTAGGCTGTTTCGATCGGGACAGTTCTTCCGAGGATGAACACCGGCTCCTGTAGGAAAGGCAGTAAATAAATAAGGAAAAATTAAAGTGGGAAGGCAAAATGGAGAAATGAGTAAGTTCTGTCAGTGAAGAGGAGTGTTCCTTTACGTTAATAAAATCAAAGATAGGTTTGGAAATCATTATGAGGTTCAGATATGAGAATCATTTACATCCTTTTGCAGCTCGAACATTAATATCGGACATCACTTAACTGAAACATAGACTGAAAAGACAAGAGCAAGAATTATGATGGAGTATTCCTTGTGAGTGGTACACACAATGTCGGGCAAAAAAGAATCGAGTCACAATTGGAATCTACTTCTTAAAGGTGCTGTACTAAAAAAGTAGTACTATATCTTACAACTGTTGAGAACATCTACAATTTTTGGTATCTGCATGTTAAAGTGGTGAGAAACGAAGTGAGGGCAACTTTATATGAGTTAGAAATAGAGGCAAGTATGCGGGAGGGGGAAGTTAGGAAGCTGCATTCAGGTGTTTGTCCTGATACCTCCATGCCTGTAGATACCCTCCTGTTTGGTAGAGGTAACAGGTTGCATCTGTTGCTATTCGTAGAAATTTGTTTTGTACAACTTTCTATAACTTTTATACGACTTGTCTTGTATAACTTCTTTAAACCTATATTGACCGTTACCGACGAATTTTCGTAGCCATTAGTGAGCATAAATGAAAAACTTTGAATATCTTTCAGTTTAGTCCTGATATTGAGAGAATACCCTCTGATCAGAGGACACATTTTATGTAAGAACTGATTGCCTTTGTTGCTGGTATTGAGAGGCACCCACATGCCTTGCTCATACTGTGGCATCAAGCAGTCAGGCCAGCAAGATGAGTGGTCTGCCAAGCGATTGGATTCATTCTTATTTATCGAGTAACATGAACTCTCGTACTTACAATTAAGTTACAAATTATCGTCCTGTATGAATAATACGCAACGGAAACGCACAACTGACTATCAGTGATTTACAGAACTCAGACTGTACACTACGCACTGGCAATACCACATTTTCTTTCCTTCTTTTTTTTTATTTAACGGCTTTTGTCAACACGTGGCCACCGCACTGAATATGAATCGCGCACACATTATAAATTCGGGACATTATGACAACATACAATTCGAAGGAAAAGTCCACCAATCTTTTTCTTTTCACTATCTTATTTATTCCGATAAATTCTATAACCTAAACACACAAATTCTATAACCTACAACAATAACACATGAGAAATTCCGCCCAGTGGGCATGGCTTTACATTGGTGAATCTCTATATTATGGTCTCGTAATTATTTAACGCTACAGTGCACTTTCTGGATAGGATGGTGGATCTTTTATTATTTCTCACACTTCGACTCTCACAATCATCATCACGAAACTTTCCTCCAGACCGAGCGGTACAGAAGGAACAAGCATAACCCACTAATCTTTTGAAACTACCTCGCTACTCTCCCATGCAAACCACACATACCCAAATTACATGACATACACCACACTACAATATGAAATACTACACAGGTAATAGTCACAACATTATCACTTTCAGCTTTCCCACTTCAATTAATATTTATCCCAGTTTCACACGACACTGCCCCACTTCGTAATTCTACTTTCCTACTCTGAATTCTGGAGATATATGCACGTCTTCCTGTGCAATGCAAGCCAAGTGGCGTTGCTGGATAGACGGCCGACTCACCTTGCTTCTCTCTCAGAGTTTGAATCTAGCGTCACACGGAATCATATCACGCAAAGTAATATTAAGAACGTATTCATCACACACGCGAGTCCTCAACTGATACCATGGACGAGTACTTCTCTTTATCCTTTGTCTCATACACAGTTTGAGACTCACACAGTACTCACCACGTGGAAGTACTCGTCTCTAATTTCAAGTCCTGCACACGCCATTTCTTAAATATTTCAACTTATGGTACACACGCTATTTCTTAAATATTTCAACTTATTGTACACACGCTATTTCTTAAATATTTCAACTTATTGTACACACGCTAGTAGTTCAGCTTAACTTAAGCACACGGAAGTATTTCAACTTATTGCTACACGTGGTTTCATTGTGACCGTTGGTCACTTCCGAAGATTACTACAATCCCATTAATATTACCTGCCTGACATTTAATTCTCCCCACAAAAGTTCCTGAAATAGAGAAATCATTATTTCAAACTACTCTTAAATATTCCACATGTATACCATGTCTCCACTCTTTCGTCATTACGGAGCACAACTAAAATAGGTCATAACAGCACAAGATCCAGCGGCAGAGTGCTGAAACATGGCCGTTCTCCAGGTCCTCTCGCACCTTTGCTGAAGTGGGGGAGCACCCTGCTACCGTATTGGTCAGCCACATTTCAGGCGCTCAAAGCTCAGGTAAATTTCATCTCTTTGGTCCTACCAAAGGTGGCCAAAGGATCGTCTCAAAGATGATCATATATTCACATTCACTATTTGCGGTTAGCAGACGACCATACATTCATTCATTTCACAGGTCTCACCAAACTGGATGTAGGGATTTACTTTGTGGGAGTGCACATGTGATCAATTAAATAAATAAATTGTCATTCTTTCCCACACTGGTATCCGGCTTCGCTGTATTAATTGAAATTGAGTTATTTTACAAAAAAAATGTGTTGTTCTGACAAAAATAATGAAGTATGTTGCACCTATTTTCAATGTCGGGTGGTACTGTACCCTGCTTTTTAAAATTAATTTATAATAGATATTGGAGCCAAGATATCTGATACTGTTCCTCCATGGTAGGCTGTTCCATGTTTAAAAATTTCAACATATTGGATAATTCGTTTGTTGGTAAACCTAACAGCTTGAATTTTATTTAAGTTAATCGAAATTTTCGAAAGAAGAGCACAGTATGGATTTCTTCAGGGTGTTGTTACAAACTGCAGGCGGTGAATTTTAGGTGTGAGCAGCTTCTGCAACTGTCTGTGCCATCCGGAAACAACAAAACTTGCCTCACTTGTTGGTGTGGAATTATTTATTTGTTTATTTAACCTGATCAGATAAGAGCCTTCAGGCCCTCTCTTACATTGGACCAGGTTTCACACAAACAGTACCTTTCTTTACATCATAGATACTTAAGAAATAACAATAATTTTAATGTAGCAGTCAGTAATAAAGTTATCTGAGTATTTATAGAAACAATATGAATAAACAGTACTGACTAAGAGCTAATAAAGTTAAAACTGTCAATACTTCTACTACTGCAGATACTGCTGTCACTAGTACTTCTAATATTACTAATACTAATAGTAATAATGCTAATAGTGGCAGATACAAAAAGAATTTATAGGTGTACAAAACAGATATTTTCTGATATAGCAAGTTGTGGGGAAGGGAAATGCACATCCAGCACACTGGGAAACGAGGAAGATCTTGTGGAAAAAGAAAGATGTAAAGGGTTAACAATTGCTTACAGAGACGATGGTAATCACTTTTGTTGTTTTAGTAGATATTTTATTAACTGCTTTTTAAAACTGGAGATGTGATCAGTTCTCTGATATAATGAGGCAGGTTATTCCAGTAGTCGGATTCCTGCTGCTGAAAAGGACTTCGAGATAGTGTCTGCGCAATGAAATGGGACGGAAAATATTTTGCTCTGACGGAAACGGCTGTTTTTGCCACTTTGTTTAGACAAAGAGTATTAAGGTCGAGGAGAGGTATGAGTAACAGCGTACACTGGTAAGACAGTAGAGGAGAGAGACTGCATGTAAATTTCTGCACTTGTCTGCCCGCACCCAGGATAGCTGCGCATATGATGGTGAAATATGATCAAATAGTCGAATGTCACAGATATATCGAACACAGGCGTTTATAACCAGTTCCAGGCGCCGTGGGATTTCTTGAGAATGATCTTGCAGGATAACATGCTGAAATAAGTAACTGGAACTATAAGTGTTTGTACACGTTTCTTTCTCAGGTCAAGAGGGAAGAACTTTTTATATTTTTGTAGGGCACGTACAGATGATGATGCATTCTAGAACATTTATTACTCTTCAACGTTTTTCTAAGAAAGTGGCATAGAATTTATTAGTACATACACAACAAATACTTAACTAAACATTGAGGTAATGTAGTTGGAGTTTGTCTCGGCTGGCTATTGACCTCAGCTGAGCAGCAGACAATCCCGCTAACATCTTTTCCCGCCATGAAAAATACAAATATGCCAGAGTACGGTAACTACAAATCCCTGGCACACGCACAGCATCACTACGGAAGCGTGAGCCTGAATGACGACTGGCTAGCGAGAGCATCCATTGTTGTGATAGATGTGAATGCCAGCGTTGCGTTAGAGATTGTGCCGGTACAGCCAAAACCACAGCGTCACAACAGAGAGAACCCCCAGTGGTGTATCAGCCCTACACCACTAGAACATCCAGTTCCACCTTACAACACTGTAAACAGTCGCGATACTTTTCCGAGACTTTTTTTATAACTTACACACAAGAAGAAAAGATGGTTACGACAGAGCTCTGAAGACATTGCAGAATATATATATAGTTGCCTTATTTAGTACCGTGTTTCAAATGGCTCTTACTGTTACCTTTTATGTATCCAGTTTTCATTCTTTTTAAATTTTATTTTCTCTATGTTTAGCTAACGTACACTCACGCAAAAAATGGCCACACCAAGAAGCAGGTCTGCGATAGTTGGTAGGTGTGTTTCTGCACCTGAATGATGATGTCTATACAAATTTCGCGCCTGTCCCATAAGAGTGACACTTATAGCATCACTATGAGGATGCAAATCAGATTCGCTTTAAATACACACTGTAACGGTCGTGAGCGGTAGTTACCTTACAGGCAGGATGTGGTGAGTTGATGTTAGTCACGAATGCCGGCCGCGGTGGTCTCGCGGTTCTAGGCGCGCAGTCCGGAACCGTGCGACTGCTGCGGTCGCAGGTTCGAATCCTGCCTCGGGCATGGATGTGTGTGTGATGTCCTTAGGTTAGTTAGGTTTAAGTAGTTCTAAGTTCTAGGGGACTGATGACCACAGCAGTTGAGTCCCATAGTGCTCAGACCCATTTGAACCATTTTGAACCATGTTAGTCACGAACGCCTTTTAAGGCGACGAAGACGCCATTATCAACACTTCATTGATTTTGAACGAGGTTATGGAATAGGGCTACGAGAAGCTAGATGATCAGCCTGGGATATTGCAGACAGACTTAGCAGGTATGTAGCCACTGTACATGATTTCTGGCAGCGGTGATCACGAGAATGCACAGTGCAGGAAGACCTGGCTTCAGGACAGCCACATGATGCTACCGAGAGGAAAGAAATCGTGCTCGGTGTAGGCCTCTGGCGCATCGTACTGCATCTGCAGCAGCAATTTAAGCAGCAGTTGGCGTCACAGTGACACAACGAACTGTTAAAAATATGTTACTTCAATGACTGCTCCGAGCCAGAGCCCTGTAGCGTGCATTCTATTGAACCACCATTTGCGGCTTCAGTAGTGTCAAGCGAGAGTTCATTGGAGGGCAAGGTGGAGGTCTCTTGTGCTTTCTGGCGAAAGCTGGTCTTGCCTCGTTTCCAGTGATGGCCGTGTGTTGGTTAGAAGGAGGCCTGTTGAAGACCTGCAACCAGCCTGTCTGCGTGCGAGACACACTGGACCTACACCTGGAGTTATGGTCTGGAGTGCGATTTCGTATGACCTCAGGAACACTCTCGTGGTTATCCCACCCACCCTAACTGCAGAGTTGTACGTCAATCGCGAGATTCGAGCTGTCGTGCTGCCATTCATGAACAGTAAACCAGGGGGTGTTTTCCAACAGGATAACGCTCACCCACATACAGCTGTTCTAACCCAGCATGCTCTACAGAGTGTGGACATAGTGCCTTGGCCTCCTCGACCACCAGATCTATCTCCAACCGAGTACATGCGGGACACCATCGGACGACAACGCCAGTATCATCCACAAACAGCATTAACCATCCCTGTACTGACCGACCCGGTGCAACAGACACAAAACGCCATCTCACAAAGTGACATCCGGCACCTGTACAACACAATGTACGCACGTTTGCATGTATGCATTCAACATTTTGGTCTTTACATCGGTTATTATTGTACGAGAACATCACATTTCCAATTGCTTATTTCGCTCTTACATTGACCTGTAATCTTGTGATGTTAATTACTCAAATATGTTACCAAGGCAAATGTATTCCCGAAATTTTATTACTCTACGTCAATTATTTTTTGGTGTTACTACATTTTTCCGTCAGTATATAAACACACAGTGTTCCAAAATATTGACGACAAACGTCCAGCCTGATACTTCACGCCTTGGGGAACAACTTTTGTTAGAAACAAAATTTTGGCTGTTCTCCTTTCTTGCGGCGCTAGGTGTCGTTTAAGGCTAGTTATGCTCCTGAGATACGACAGGGGGTAGGCGTACTACAGTGTTCATATTCCATGTATGTTGCCTTTCATCCAGTCACCAGCTTCGCGTGAAGGGCAGAAGGCTGGGCACAATTAAACTCCTTAACTCGCTTCTAAAATGTATATCCCCACTTAGAGATACACATTCGTATTGTTTTCGTGTTGAAAATTACTCTATCAGTTTAATGGGGTAGACAGTATGATGCACAACTGGTTAGTAGAATTTGTTAGTTCAGTGAAATCTCGTTGTCCCAGACGCGGTGAATACTAAAGGACGCATGGCGTCCCTAGCAAGTGTCCGGTAACATCTTGTCTCTAAAAAAAGTTGTTCACCTCGAGGTGATGTATCACCTCTGGACGTTTGTCGCAAAGCCTGAAACAGTTTGTATATTCCCTCATTTACAATATAACATTTTTACCGCTGCATAATCTTTGCCACTTCTAACATTCTGCGTGGTGTCTGCTTGTTCTAAGTCGTGTCTCCCTACCACTTTCGCGCAACGACGCTCTGAGCGTGTTTTTTAGGGAATTGACCAGTTTGAACCTGGGACCTGTTGCTGGTAAGGAGACGCCAGACCACACATGACATGTAGAGTTCAGAAGAGTTCAGTGAGACTAGCGATGATATAATCAAATACTTAATTATTTCAGCGTCAGCTCCACTGCACTCCCTGTAAAAGAATCTTAATACTAACTAAATTTAGTGGAAGGGGTTCAAGGCTTTCCTAGTTTTAGTTAGCTGGTAAAATAGCGCCGAAGAAAGGTAGTTAAGTTTACCACTGGAATTTTTATTCTACTCACAAAACACTGTTTATAAATTGCACTATTGATAAAAGGAAATACACTCCTGGAAATTGAAATAAGAACACCGTGAATTCATTGTCCCAGGAAGGGGAAACTTTATTGACACATTCCTGGGGTCAGATACATCACATGATCACACTGACAGAACCACAGGCACATAGACACAGGCAACAGAGCATGCACAATGTCGGCACTAGTACAGTGTATATCCACCTTTCGCAGCAATGCAGGCTGCTATTCTCCCATGGAGACGATCGTAGAAATGCTGGATGTAGTCCTGTGGAACGGCTTGCCATGCCATTTCCCCCTGGCGCCTCAGTTGGACCAGCGTTCGTGCTGGACGTGCAGACCGCGTGAGACGACGCTTCATCCAGTCCCAAACATGCTCAATGGGGGACAGATCCGGATATCTTGCTGGCCAGGGTAGCTGACTTACACCTTCTAGAGCACGTTGGGTGGCACGGGATACATGCGGACGTGCATTGTCCTGTTGGAACAGCAAGTTCCCTTGCCGGTCTAGGAATGGTAGAACGATGGGTTCGATGACGGTTTGGATGTACCGTGCAATATTCAGTGTCCCCTCGACGATCACCAGTGGTGTACGGCCAGTGTAGGAGATCGCTCCCCACACCATGATGCCGGGTGTTGGCCCTGTGTGCCTCGGTCGTATGCAGTCCTGATTGTGGCGCTCACCTGCACGGCGCCAAACACGCATACGACCATCACTGGCACCAAGGCAGAAGCGACTCTCATCGCTGAAGACGACACGTCTCCATTCGTCCCTCCATTCACGCCTGTCGCGACACCACTGGAGGCGGGCTGCACGATGTTGGGGCGTGAGCGGAAGACGGCCTAACGGTGTGCGGGACCGTAGCCCAGCTTCATGCAGACGGTTGCGAATGGTCCTCGCCGATACCCCAGGAGCAACAGTGTCCCTAATTTGCTGGGAAGTGGCGGTGCGGTCCCCTACGTAGGATCCTACGGTCTTGGCGTGCATCCGTGCGTCGCTGCGGTCCGGTCCCAGGTCGACGGGCACGTGCACCTTCCGCCGACCACTGGCGACAACATCGATGTACTGTGGAGACCTCACGCCCCACGTGTTGAGCAATTCGGCGGTACGTCCACCCGGCCTCCCGCATGCCCACTATATGCCCTCGCTCAAAGTCCGTCAACTGCACATACGGTTCACGTCCACGCTGTCGCGGCATGCTACCAATGTTAAAGACTGCGATGGAGCTCCGTATGCCACGGCAAACTGGCTGACACTGACGGCGGCGGTGCACAAATGCTGCGCAGCTAGCGCCATTCGACGGCCAACACCGCGGTTCCTGGTGTGTCCGCTGTGCCGTGCGTGTGATCATTGCTTGTACAGCCCTCTCGCAGTGTCCGGAGCAAGTATGGTGGGTCTGACACACCGGTGTCAATGTGTTCTTTTTTCCATTTCCAGGAGTGTATTATACTACAGGATCACAAAAACCAACTGCGTTCAACAAAAATGTGAACGAATATTCCCTGAAAGGGTTTCCAAGTTCTACAATGGATCGAAGGATGACGTACGCCATATCACATCTATAATCTGGCGGTCGGCCAGCGACGTGGGTGTCCGTCCATTATCGTAGGGCCTCCTAGCCTACACGGCTCTGCTCTCGGCTTCTGTTCTCGTTTCTTCCCTCGGAACTGCATCTGTTCCACGGTGGGAAGGTATGACATGCATTTAGGCGTTCTTGTGTTAGTCTGTGGTATCCAGTTGCTCACTCGTTGATCGTATTACTTTGGTTAATTTAATGTCAGGATTTATTTGGAGCTATGTGACGTACTGCCAGATTTGCTATCATGTCAGGGTTTTCATGGAAGGTGTTGGATTTGCCTGACACCTTACATATCACCACCCTTCGAACTTAATTTTTGAACTGAAGTTAGGTAATGATTGAATCGTTGTCTGTCAGTCAAAAATTATTCCTTTATCTAAATTTTGTTGCCTACTGTTCAGCCACATTATTCTAGTTCTATGCCAGTTTGTATTACTAATTTATGTTTTTATATTCTTCCACATGTTTATCTTGACAAGATAAGAATATTTTATTGCTATTATAATTATTAATTTTTAATCATTTTCTTTCTTTATTTAAGTGTGAAGTTTGTTTTTTAAGAAGTTTGTTAGCGAAAGTGAGGAGTCTTTCACATCGATTTTCTTAGAAATATTTTTTTTGTAAATGTAGTAATTAAGTAAAATCAATTCCTAACACATTTTCTAAATATCATGTACAAGTAACATGTTTTTGTTTCTAGACACTCATTTCAACAATGTTACATTAACAAATAAGAATTATTTCCAAGAATTGCTTTGACAAAGAAATATACATACACAAGTATTGAAATATTATCCTAACAAATGGTACAAATGTTAAAAAAAGGGAAAACATCCAACAAGATAATTTTTTATTCTTTGTTTTTATAAGGAGAAAATAAGTAAAATATAGTTATTCTTTTATTTTTATGGGGAGAAAATAAGTGGCATATAGTCTTAGTGTTTATTGTGCCTTACTTTTGTTCTTTATATACTGTCCATTTCAGAACTAATTACTTATTTTTATCGATAGTCAGTGACTGTTATTTTGTAGTTTATTAGCTGTCTGGTGTGCTTAACTTATTTAGTTTTTCACACATTTCTTTTGCACAATTCCTACATCACATAATTTGATTTCACACATTCACACAATCCTGTGAATGTTTAAGCATGAGGTTGGCGAATGTTTTTGCCTGAAGGTGATGGACTTGAGCGAGATGGATGTGGGCAAGTATTTGATGTACAGCTTCGTTCATCGTTCCTTGTTGGTTTTCCAACCGTGTATTGCTGTTGCGGAGGTCCCATAATGGAATGGAGCTGTGAGTGCAGAATTTCGTGGTTTACTGGCTTTGTACACATGAAAGTCATCGTTATGTGTCGCTGAAAGTGGTCGTTTTTCGTTGTAATACCTCGCAGATGACTAGTTTATAATAGGATAGGGATTTGGGAAGGTATGTCGTCTATTCTTCACAAATGTTCTTTCTTGGTCTCAATCTTGCGAATCTTCAACTTCTGTTCTTCCTGCTTTTTATCTGCTTCTTACTTGATTCTTGGTTCTTCTCTGGGCAGGATAAGGGAATATTTATTGATAACTAGTCACTTTGAAGTTCTCCTCTTAGTAACAGTTTGATAAATTGTTTGGATGTGTCAGTTCTACTTTGTGGAAGTTTTCTTCAGTTTTGTGCATCAGCATGCTGTTTAATAGCAGTAGTGTGACTTTTACACATATTTTTTGCCAGTGGTGGCTTGCCCAAGCGGTCTACTTGTTGGGCCGTTTTTTGCTCGCTCCGCTGAGTCGGGGTGTCCCGGGACGTTTCTGGCCTTCCATGTTGTGTCATGTCCCAGCAGGGTTCGCCTTAGCTGAAGATTTGCTGTCGACTTCGGATGCAAGTGCCCTTTGTTGGTTTCGCTGTCCTTTCCCTTC
This sequence comes from Schistocerca serialis cubense, assembly GCF_023864345.2. Classification (NCBI taxonomy): domain Eukaryota; kingdom Metazoa; phylum Arthropoda; class Insecta; order Orthoptera; family Acrididae; genus Schistocerca; species Schistocerca serialis. The sequence goes on from NC_064638.1 coordinate 932,988,272, forward strand.
TCTCAACGCTTCTGCCTTGTAGGAATCGTGTCTTGCTAATTACATCCTTCCCTTTCTTGATACTTCTCTCATTGCAACTTGTGGGTCATTGCATTTGCTTCTTGCTGGAGTTTTTACAATGGTTCTTACAAAAAGTTTTACTTATAATCATCTAACATAAGTCTAATACCTACATTGTTTTATGCCTTTTTAAAAAGCTTTACAAATTTCGGCGCCCTTTCCATGTTACAATTCTAAGATATTTTGAGTCTTAACTTCTACAAGAATCATCAAATTCGTTTTTTATTTTTGTATAGTGTTGTGGTGTATAGCATTTTAGTATTTCATGCTGTTAGACTATTTACACTTTATCCCTTCACCTTAATCTATGCTACTATTGGTGTTATTTTTGTTTTTGTTTTTATTGAAACTACTTTCTTTTCCCCACCTTTCTCTCTCTTCATTCTTCTTTTTCCTGACGATCTTATCTGCAACATAAACTTGAAACATTGTGCTAATTATTTTCCAGTAATAAAATTAGTCTTCAAACTTTTTGATATGGCTCACATGGTGAAGTCCTAAGGTTTTGCCTGTTTTCGGGTTCATTAGTTCCACAGCATTATCATGAGCAGTTCTGCTAATTATGACCAGTCCTTTGCACACAGCATAAAACTTCCATATTTTGTGTTTCTGTTTGCTGGAGAGATGATGTGTTTTTACAAATACTTTCCGGCCTACTGAGAATGTTCTTTTAATTGCTGCTCTATCTCCTCTTTCTTTTCTTTTAATGGCTGCCTTTCTCATGTTGGAGAGTGCTGTTGCTATGACTTGTTTGTGCTGTCTATGTGGTACAATAGGAAATCTAACACTTTCTCTGGTTATGTTTGGGGGTTCAATATTTTTAAGTACAGTAACTGGAGGTAGTAGTGTAGTGCTATGTGGCATTTCATTTATTACTTCTTGAAAATCTTTAAGGTATATATCCCAAGTGTTGTGTCTTTTGCCTGCATATAATCGGCATAAAGTGCCTATGTCCTTTATAGATCGTTCTGCTGGATTTACGCTAGGTTTGTACTTGGATATGTGGATGGGTTTTATCTTGTGTTATTTTAACGTGTTCTGCTGTTGCACTGATTTGTATTGTGGGCTATTATCCGAAATTATTCTTTCCACTAGAGCTACTTGTCTGAGAAAATCTTGTCTAAATGCTTTACTTATAGTAAGACCTGTTGCCCATTTTAATGGTGTCAAAGTAACATATTTAGAAGTAAGTTCCAAAACGACAAATATGAAAATATATCCATTTTTTGTGTGTGGGAGGGGCCCCATCAAATCTGTTGCAGCTATTTGTTTCAATTTTTTAGGGATTATTGGAAATATAGGTGGTTTGGTTTGGAAAGTGACATGTTTAGCCATCATACATTTTTTGCATTTGACTAATACTGTTCTAATTCGTTTTTCCATATTAGGAAAATGACTTGTTCGTTTTATTTTTTAAAAAGCATTTCTTTGGTCCAAAGTGGCCATTACTTAAATGTGCATACCATATGCACTTATTAATTAGTTCATCTGGTATATAAATTAACCATTCATTCGTTGCAACATTTCATCTATAAAATAAAACATTGTCTTTTACGAGATAGTGCTGTCGTATGTCTGGAAAATCCTTACTTCTCCACTTGTGTTTGATTCCTAGTATTTCGTGATTCTTGTCCTGTACTTTGCCTATGTTTTTCAATGCTGTCGTAATGTAGTTTTCGAAAAGTACTTGTTTCATGTAGTACATTGTAAACTGGTCTTCTGCTTCCAAACCTATGTTACTGGATGCACCCTGTGGACATCGTGATACAGCATCTGCTAATACATTCGCTGGTCCTGGTATGTGTGTAAAAGTTAAGTCAAATTCTTGTAGTATTAACATCCATCTGGCTAACCTCCAATGAGTTAATTTGGCGGATAACAGAAATTCTAGTGCTTTGTGGTCAGTGTATACTTTTGCTTTTCCTCCGAATAGGAAGTATCGAAAACGTTGGAAGCCCCATACAATGGCCAATGCTCCCAGTTCCGTTACTGAATAGTTTTTCTCGCTTAGTGTGAGTACACGACTGGCAAATGCAATTGTTCTATATGATCTTAGCCCTGCCTGTTCGTATTCTTGGAATAAAACAACTTCTAAACCTGTTTTCGCGCTATCAGTGGCCATACAAAAATTTTGTGTTAGATCAGGATGTGCTAAAATCAGTGCTATTGTTAGTGCGTTTTTCACTTTTAAAAATTCTTCATTGGCTTGTTGGTCCCATACCCATGGCGTGTTTTTTTTCAGTCAATGCACATAGGCGTGGTGTTGCGAGAGAGTGGATCCAAATAAATTTTTTGTAGAATCCGGTGAGATCTAGAAATCCTCTGAGAGTTTTGTTATTATATGGAGTACAGAATTCTTTGATTGCCGTTAGTTTTTCTGGGCCGGACATTACCCCTTTCTCTGAAATTATGTGTCCTAGAAAATTGACCTCTCGCCTTCCTAATTTGCATTTTGTTATATTTACTGTGACCCCATGCTCTTTCATGAACTGTAAAAACTGATTTAATGTGTCGTTGTGATGTTCCAAAGAGGGTTGTGCTATAATCACATCATCAACATAACAAGTAATTTTTTGTAAAATTTCAGGACTGGGTATAGTATTAAATCCCCTAATAAACGCTGCTGATGATATGTTTAAACCAAATGGCAATCGTTTAAACTGGTAACACCTACCGAATACGATAAATGCTGTAAATTTTCTACATTCTGGGGCCAATTCTATTTGCCAGAAACTACTCCGTAAATCAATTGATGAAGATATCTTAGCACTGTGGAAGTTTTGTATCAATTCCTCTAATTTTTCTGGGCGATCTGTCTCGGTGATTATGATTGTGTTGATCTGTCTGGAATCAAGCACTAACCTGATACTCCCATCTCATTTTTGTACAATTTGGAGCGGGCTGTTGTATGTGGAGGTAGCTGGTTGAGGCAATTCCCCCTTTTGTGCATACCATTCTAATTCTTCATCTTCTTTATCTCGCGTCATTCTTAATTGTTTTTTTATAACTGGTATTTCTTCTAATTTTCTCTTTTGCTCAAAGAGAAGTGTGACATTCCCGAATGTTACGCTACCTTTCCCCATATCTATTATCGCTCATCTCTCATTTAAAAAATTTGCACCTATAATCAAATCTACCGTTAGTTTAGGTATAATCACGAAGTTGGCTTCGATCTTTTGACCTTGGCACGAAAGAGTTAACCTTGTTTGTCTCGTAACTTCCGTAGCATTGTTTCTAATAGGACCTCTTACTTTAATCTTACGTGTTTTCAGAACTGGCAATTCCTCATTGTCATTACACTGCATGAATAAATTTTATGAGATCGCAGTCAGTTCACTTCCGCTATCAATTACAATATTGGCTGGGATATGCTTTACCACGGCCTCTACAATTGGTTGAATTTGAAAGGGTTGGTTCTGTTCTTCTTCTCATTTGCGTCAATGAATCCTCCACTGAATTATACATGAGTCTTTTCAGGAATTCCCCTTGTGAATTCGAACTTTCTGTAGGATAAGTTTCGACTGCTACTTCTCTCTCTTTTATTTCCTCTTCTCTATTTCTTCCTTCATTTACGCTTTCTTCAACATCCTCGACTTTTTCCTCATTCTCGTCTATATTCTCCTTCTTCGTCGCTGCTTCCACATAATTGCATTTAAATACCCTAATTATCGCTTCATAACTTCCTTCATTATATACGTTAGGTTGCGTGCCCACTAGTAACTTATTTTTCAAATTCTGTCGACTGCGCATTATCCTCATTGAATTCGCTTTCCCTGGTTTCCATCTCAAATAGCTCTGCAATACTCATTACTTCGTCCTTTCCTCTTACATTCGTTGTGCATGCCTCTGGTAATTCATCTTCCTCGTCAGTATTCTCCCAATTAATTTCGTCCCAACACGATATTGTTATTTTCTTGTCTTCGTTTTCATCTGGTCCCTGCGGTTTTGTTTCTTCCTTCTTCTTTTCTCGTGATAAGGTATTTACTTCTCTGTTCAAGGTGCTGCAATTATCCTGGGTCGGTGCGTCATTCTCTTTGGCATGGGCGCTTAGCTGTCAATTCGAACGTTTCTCGGGGTTTGGTGGTCTTACCTCCACCTCTTCTATCTGTATTCTCTTTTCTTGCTCCGCTTGTTGATATTGGTTTCTTTGTTGATAATTTGTCGGTCTATTGGTTCCCCAATACCCGTTCCTGTTGTCATTGTTCCCTCTGTATTAGTTGCCGTTCCTGGGTGAATTATAGTTATTGCCATATTCTCTTCTAAATCCATAACAGTTTTTTTTGTTGAAATCTGTTGTCGTTTCTTGGTGCGAAGTTATCACGTGGTTCGTAATTATTGTTTCTTCGTATTGTGTCTTGTGGATTCCACTGATTTTTGCTTTCGTTTTCACGTGCGCTTCGTCTTTTTCTTGTGTCATCTTCCGAAAATATAAAATCTAGTTCCCTTAGAATTCCTTTAAATGCTTCGACGTCATTGCCTCCGCGACCTACTAATGATTGCTGGTATTTCAATGGTAACTTCATCGCGCATAATTCAATCAACTCTCCGTCACTGTATGGTACATCTAAGCATTGATTTTTCTTTGCCATTACTTCGAAAAATTTCACGTGACTCTTCTCTCGTGAATTTTCAAAATATGGGTTCTGTAATAATACGTACTTCACTCTGTTCTGTGCTTCGCTGGACCAATATCGTGAGAGAAACTTCTCTCTGAAATCTTCGTACGATCGGCATGTCGCTGCAACATTGTGCATAGTGTCTGCGACTGTTCCTGACATGTGTGCACATATAAAGTCTAATTTGTGTGCTAGCGTCCAGTGTTCTGGTAATCCTACTCGGAATTGATCAATAAAAGTTCGTGGATGTAATGAGTTTCCTCCTCGAAAGTGTTGAAATTTTCTGACTGTGAGGAAATGATCGTTGTCGTACTTCGTCATAGTTCCATATGAAATTCGCGATTCTTCGCCACTTTTGTTTCTGATCATTTCTCCCGTCGTTCTTTCCGGTTGCGGTAGATCCAGTGGATATTGTCCACTGTAACTTTCGCCTGCCCTTGCGTAGTATCGTTGGAGTGGTACGCAATAAATTTTCTTCTACCGGTTTTGAACGTGTAGCTGAATGCATTGCACTGTACTCTTCGCGACCTGGCTTTCCATTGTCACGTATTGGTTCGGTATCTTGTCTGGCTAACCTTGCCGCTTCACTGCACGTTCCAAACTGTCTTGAAACATACATTTGTGGTTACGCATGTGTTTGTGGCGCCGTTTGTTCATCAAGAATTTCGAAACGTGTTTGTTGCTGTGCAGGCTGTCTGATTTCACATATGTTACTTTCCGCCTTTGATTGGAATCCCAAATGCGTAATATCTTCGTTAATTGCTTGTTTTTCCGATGCTGTTACAGATACGGTTGTGGTTGCAGACTCAGTGCTTGTTCGATCTTGTTCACTACGCTGTTCAATGGTTTGCAACAACTCTGCTCGCTATTTCTGAAATTGTTGCTTCATTTGCGCTTGTATTTTGACTATGCGATTATCATATCTTTTCAGCGCTGCTTTTGTGATACGTTTGTGGAACACACTGTTTTCAACAACTTCACGCGCTGTACCTGCTGCTTGTCTAGTAATTACGTTTATCTGTTTCTCTAGTTTCTTGGTTTCTCCCTGGGTGTTGTTACGTAATGTTTTGATCTCGTCCTGAGTGTCATTACGCAATGTTTGTACGTCCACTTGTACTTTGTCAATGTCTGTTCTCAATTGATTGTGACCTGTTATTAAGTTTCCTATCACTTCTCGAGATTCTTTTGCCTCGTCTTCAATATGACTTAGGTGTAACAGAATTTTTTTGTTTTGTTCTTTAATCTCACGCATTTGTCTCGTGGTTTCTGCAATTTGTTTCGTCGTTTCTGCACTCTGAATTTTAATTTGGTTCGCAGTTTCGTTATTTTGTCTTGTCATGGTTTCCGTCATTTGTTGTAATAATTCTGCCAGATTGGTGGGTCCTATTGCGTTTTCTTCCGACGTCCTACGCTCTGTACTTTCGCCCAAGTGTTGGTTTGCAACCGATTGCATTGAACTGTGTGGTGACACGTTTCTGCTCGAACTCCTTGTACTCAGTCGTGAGGGAGCTCTGATTACTTGTAATATGGGTTCTACGTATTCAAGACGCAAGTTAGAATCCTCATCGACTGTCTCTCTACTTTCCTGCTCCTCTGTCGTATGCTGACCTACGTTTCCTATGCCTTGGCGTACATTATCCTCTTTACGGTGCGTTACCTGTCCTATTTCTCGCGATACTGTATCGTTTGTTGTGCTGTCCTCTATTCTCTGTCCATCTTCATGCTGGGTCTCTACCTCAATTCGGTCAAGGTCTCGATCTGTCATTGTTAATCTTTCCGAATCCCTTATTTTCTGTTTTAAAAGCAATTCACGCGCCCTACTTCGCGTTAACATGCACTCATACGATCTCACGCGTTTCATAAACATTTTGCTCACACGACTTGACAATTATTATACCCAAGACTGACAATCCATTCACTTACTTGTTGGGTCAGAACCATCTTGTCAACGATGTATTCGCAACCTTTGCGCTTGCATTGGAGAGAAAACTTAATTCTCACAATGCTATTCTCTCTGCTAGAATATCTCACTTTCTATTGAATACTTTCTTACTATCTATCGCTGAAGCTACTGTTTTCGAGTATTTATAACTTTCAGAAAAAATTTTTGTTACGAAAATTTTTAACAAGATATTTTTCTGACCTAGTTGGGCATGTGGTCGACTTTCAATCATGGTATTTTACCATCCTGGCAGGGTCGCCATTCTCTAACATTCTGCATGGTGTCTGTTTGTTATAAATCTTGTCTCCCTACCACTTTCGCGCAACGACGCTCTGAGCGTGTTTTTTAGGGAATTGACCAGTTTGAACCTGGGACCTGTTGCTGTTAAGGAGACGCCAGACCACACATGACATGTAGAGTTCAGAAGAGTTCAGTGAGACTAGCGATGATATAGTCAAATACTTAGTGATTTCAGCGTCAGCTCCACTGCACTCCCTGTAAAAGAATCTTAATACTAACTAAATTTAGTGGAAGGGGTTCAAGGCTTTCCTTGTTTTAGTTAGCTGGTAAGATATCATCGAAGAAAGGTAGTTAAGTTTACCACTGGAATTTTTATTCTACTCACAAAACATTGTTTATAAAAAGCAATATTGATAAAAGGAAATATTTTACTACAGGATGACAAAAACCAAATGCATCAACAAAAATGTGAACGAATATTCCCTGAATGGATTTCCAAGTTCTACAATGGGTCGAAGGATGACATATGCCATATCACATCTATAATCTAGATTTAAGTTAAGTTTCATAATAGAAAAAACTATCAAAATGGTCTACAGTGACCCTCAATAATCTTTAATTACTTATTTAACTTGTCGTAAATTACAGTGGCTGATGTGGCTTCTCAATAATTATATAACAAAAAAATCATCGCATTTCAGATTTTAACTTCTAATAGCAAATGTGAATTCCACGAAGTTTAATTGACGATCGACACTAGTATTACGTAAAAAGGGGGTGTAACAGATGAGACTTCTGCAGTTCTGAGTGAAGCTTTATGCGCTGTTATGCGGCATCGCGTACGTTCATTAACTTGTCGTTGGTTAGGCAGCGTCAGTGGGCGGTGGGCGGTGCAGCTCCACACCTCGCCGTCTTGGAAGGAACTCTCTCTAACTTCTCCTTACTACCATTTACAGAAGTTGGTTTAAAAAAATGGTATCTGGCTTTGTTTTCAACTGACGAATCAGGGTCTCAATGTTAACCTTAAGCTCCGCCTATAAAAATTCTGTCTATCCAATGAGAAACCGTGTACTTTTCGTGGTGGGGCAATGTTTGCAACGGAACAGAGACGTCTATAGTCTCACGCTCAAACTTTCAGCTGGTGTGGCCCTTTTAGTGTTATTGTAAGATCTATACTGTTCTTCTGGAGGGCTCTATCTTTTAACATGGGCTGGGTGGTGGTCCTGGCGGTCGGCTGGCGACGTGGGTGTCCGTCCCTTATCGTAGGGCCTCCTAGCCTACACGACACTGCTCTCGGCTTCTGTTCTCGTTTTTTCCCTCGGAACTGCGTCTGTTCCACGGTGGGAAGGTATGACATGCATTTAGGCGTTCTTGTGTTAGTCTGTGGAATTCCATTTGCTCACTCGTTGATCGTATTACTTTGGTTAATTTAATGTCAGGATTTATTTGGAGCTATGTGACATTCTGCCGGATTTGCTATCATGTCAAGGTTTTCATGGAAGGTGTTGGTTATGCCTGACACCTTACACACTATTATTATTATTATAGTTATTATAGTCATTAATTTTTGAAACATAATTTTGTGACCACTTAAAACATAAAACAAGTTAAAAGAGTTCAGAACACGACCTATTACATAAATACAAGCGGTAGGTCTAAATTCAGTGATACGCCATTAAATTTTGGGCATCTATGGCTTTTAGTGCAAGGAAGGACGATTTTTTAGTCAGTGTTGCGGCAGTCGTTTGCAGCTTGCGGTTTACAGCTGGCTACAGCACTCTTAATATCGAGAGACCTTCTTTCGCTGTACCGAGTATTGGAATTGTACATCGAGTACATTAAGACTTTCAGTGGCGTCAAATTCTCGGCGCATCTCAGAAGTTGAATTGAGCCAGTACACGCGTCGCTTGCTACCGATTGTGGGCGCCACACTGATGTGGCAACACATTAACGGATATCATTGACTTCGTTTTCCAATATTTCGTTACAATGAAGTTGTCCTGTGGTTCTTCGGTTCGGTGTTGAGGGTGCTGATTGAGCTTCAGTATTGTAGCGGTTGGTAGCTGCGGTTCTCTCTGCTGGTTTGGTTTATCCGCGAACACAAAATTTTGTGGTATTGAGTTTTTTATTTACGTCAGTTAAATACAATTGTGTAAGAATCATTTAAATTCAGTAATTGTAATCCAGCTATAGATCTATTGAAAACGAATGTAGGGAATTGAAAAATATTTCATAGGAATTAGGAGATATTTGTTGGGATATTTGCCCCTAAAAGTTCCAGTAAAAAGAGAGCAGACATGAGCCCCTTTTAAAATGACACAGTATGTTGAGAATTTTGGAATGCGGTGCTATAGAAGAACCCTGAAAACTAGTTGGATAGATTGGATAATAATAAAGAGGTACGGAAGAGAACTGGGGAGGAAAGAAATTTATGGGAGCACTTGACACAAAGTAATAGAACACATCCAGAGCCTTTAAAGAATCTTCAATTTGGTTATGAAGGGAAATATGGAGAGTATAATTTGGAGAGAGACCCCAAAGTTTGCTTAAAGTTACCAGACTCAAGTAACTGTAGCATGTAATAGTCACGCAAAGATAAAGAAATGTGTACAGGATAGTGTAGCATGTAGAGCTACAACATGTGTTTTTGGATCAAGTGTGTTCTTGAATACGATCTTTTTTGCTGTTTTATTATGTCACTTGGAGAAGGAAGCTACATTTGCTGTTAGTTGCGGAATGATAAATATTTCTCATTGGCGTCGATTGACTGGGTAGAAGCAGAACCAACTTGGCGACTGTAACATTCCGAACTCAGTTTGTAGTGTACAAAGAACTTACCAAACTATAAAGTGGTGTCAACCAAAGTAGGCGGATTTTCACTTTACAAGTGGTAGGCAACATCTCACCACTGACGGCAGATCCTTAATAGCCGAATCTATCGAGTCGTAACTCGACTCGCTATACGACGTGTAACAGTGTTGAAAGTATACAGGAATGTTCAGAATCTTCGAGCATCTTGAGTGAGAAAAAATCGCTTCCCTACAGTACAGGTGACTCTTATACGCAAAAACGAACAACTTGGTTGAGAATAGTTTACATTACTCACAAACAGTACTTCTTAAAAGGCTCAACCTATCACCTTTGTCCAAAAAGTAAGAGTTATCGTAATCCATCGTGTTACATTGCAGTTATCATTTAAAAGTGTTACGTTCATATTAGAAAAAATGTGCCTGAAGCAGCAATAAAGTACAATTTTATACGATAATACAGGAAGTCTGATGTATTATAAATAGCTTATGTCTCATTTTTCACGCCTGGATATTTCCAGAATTCTTTTCTACAGTCATTTACTGTATCAGCTACCCGTTTCAACCAGAATGATGTACACTAAAAACTAGCTCACTCATCCACTGGCTATGTAGGAACGAAAAAAGACATAATGACATTAAGGAATTGTGTTTTAATTTTATCCATATTTCGCAGCTTCAAACGTGACTGTATTCGATTCACTGAAGGTATGAATCAAAAAACGCCTTCAATCACAACTTTTCGTGCCCCAGTTGTTCTGCCTACTATGTAGGGAAAACAGGCAGAAACTTCAAAACCCGTTTTCAAGAAAACGTAAATGCTTTTAGGCTCAACCTCTTCGAAAAATCAGTCATTGCACAACATATGTTGGAAACGAAACATGTCATCAACAGTCTAGAAAACAATTTCGTAGTACTACATAACGAAGCCAGTGGTAAAATCCCAAATCTGTTAGAACAACTGGAGATATACCTCCACAACATCAAAAGACCAGAATCTATGTTAAATGAACAAACTGATTTCGCAAGCCACAGTTATTTCAGTAACTTTAAAGACCTATTCTAAAGTTATTTCCCGCATATGTCAATTGTTTAATAATTATATCTTTGGCACCACGAATAAATTCATCTTTGACCACACCATGTACAAAAACATCTGTGAAGTGTTTACAAACATGAGTATACAAATGTGCATCTTGAATGAAGTGACATGTACGAAAACGATGGAGCAAAAGAATGTTTGCTGGTGCTAAAACGTTAAAAACGCTTTTCTTGGATTATGTGGTAAGTTTGCACTGTTCATCTTTTCCACTATTTCGCACATACTTTCCGCATTTGACTTACGAAATTCATAACCTAATATGAAATCTTTTAGTGACAGGAATATGCATTTCATCTCATTCAAGTGAAAAAATAAAGCATGTTTAAAGACAAATTACACCTGATGATGGACCCACAGGGTCCGAAATGCATCGTGTACTTAATAGAACATGAAAAGTTGTGACTGAAGGCGTTTTTTAATTCATACCTCCACTGAAGAAATTGTATTAAATATTTATTTATATTTATTTCCGCCTGGTCCACGTACAATGTTATTTGCGCTCTGTCCTTAAAGTAATTGGCTAAGAATTTTCTGAGATACATACAGCCTTTCCCCTTGTGTGAATCCCACGTTAACACAGTCTGTACGTAATTATTTTTACAAGCTGTCATTTATTCCAACCAGCTAACGACAGTGACGACAATCTGAACATAATCTGTCGCTGATTATTAAGAGAAACAGTACAGCAGTTCACTGAGCATCAAGCTGCTTGTCAGACTTGTTCCGCGACTTTCCTAACAGCCAGATGCACGCATAGCATTTAACAGTATTTCTGGCTGTGTCTACTACTTTAAGTTGTTTCAGTTTAATTTCACGGTGGGCATTTTCACGAAAATGCTGTGACAACATTCGAAACTCCTATATTCTCTTGACTTTTCAGTTATATTCTTCCACATTTGTTTTGATCGATAGTACATAGTTCGTGCGTCTCCTAATAATTTTGAAAATCTTGTTCTAACTTACGAAGCATTCACTGAGATCACAGATACCGCAAAAATACTTTTTTTTATTTTCCTGACTATTCCTTGTACTCATAGTCTGACTATTCCTTGTACTCATAGTCGAATACATATTTGCTTTTTGTTTCTATTATTTTGTGTAGTGTTCTAATTAAATATAGGTGTGAGGCGTAAACATGTAATTTTTTTGTCTTTGCCTGCTTAAATCACTAGGGGTGAAATTAACACATTTAGGGAAATCTGGTGGTAGTCTATATTTTCAGTATCAAAGATTTAATATACGGAACGGAATAATTTGTCATTTCTTAAAGAGCTACTGATTTCAGTATTTCTGCGTTAGAACATCAACAACCAGCAATCCTAGATAGTATATTTACGCTGCGTTACGGTACAACAGTCTACGAGTGGGTGTTCAATAATTAATGCAAAACATTTTTTTTGAAATGAGGTAGTTTTATTCATGATTCCAATACACCATATTATTCTTCACTATTTTGGCTACAAAACACTATCTTTCAACGTAATCTCCGTTCAATGCGACGGCCCTACGCAATTTTACGGTGGGGGGGGGGGGGGGCTGTATTCTACTAGTCGATGTCGGAGCTTGTGACGATGTTCGACAAAATATAGCCGCTATCAGCCTCATAACGTGCAAGCAATTACGCGTAGATGGTTCTTCGTTGTTCTTTATGGTCCTCTGTTAGGCTGAAAGGATCCCAGCGGGCACACACTTAAGAGTGCGCTAACTGGTGGACGAGTGTATCAGCACTACCGAAAAAGTCGTCCGGTTGAGCAACGAATTGATAGATTGCGATCCGCTCCAACAATGAAGGAGTCACAGCTGTGTGCAGCCAACCGGCACAAGGGAAATCGGACAGACTTGCGCGACCTCGTTGCGATGATGACAGACACCTCGCCCAACGACTGACCGTGCTTTTGTTCACTGCCAGGTCTCCGTACATATTCTGCAAGCGTCTACGAATACCTGGGTTGCTCTGGTTTTCCGCTGAAAGAAACTCAATGACAGCTCTTTACTTGGAAGGCACCTTCGTTATAGACGCCATTTTGAACACTAAATATAGCGCCGCCACCTATTGGAAGGCCGGTTGCGGTGGCCGAGCGGTTCTAGGCGCTTCAGTTCGGAACCGCGCGACTGCAACGGTCGCAGGTTCGAATCCTGCTTCGGGCATGGATGTGTGTGATGTCCTTACGTTAGTCAGGTTTAAATAGTTCTAAGTTCTAGGGGACTGATGACCTTAGAAGTTAAGTCCCATAGTGCTCAGAGCCATTTGAGCCATGTTGAACCTCTTGAAAAGTCCTGGAACTATAAAGGCTGAAGCGGAAATATTCCACTATGTCTCACAACAAAACCCGCATTTTTTCAATCGTAATTGGCCAAAAAAAAGTGTTGCATTACTAATTAAACTCCCCTCTCATTTCTCCTTTTCAATAACTCGCTCCCTATCCATTTCCGATGTATTTCCCCTCGTATTCGTTCTGTCTTCTGTATTAGCTGTGTTTCCTCATCTGCATTTTTATGTTAAAATTTCTCTTGTTGCTGTTTCCAAAATATATTTTACACGGCTTTTCTAGTCTTTGTTTACTCAGTAACGATTATTTTCACTATTTTCGCACTCTCTTTCTCCTCCGTCTCTTCCATACCTTTAATTTCGATCGCAATCCTAAGTAATCTATAGTGATACCTGCTGATGGCACGCTCTACAGTCTTATAGGTGCTTAATTCGTCCATTTCTTCGAATGCTTCTGCAGTTATCCATAGCTCCTGTACCTTTTTACTTTCTTATACCGTCAGTGATTTGTATTTACTCATCTGCTTACGAGCGATACAAACTTAGTCTACTGTCACGCCTTGGGAATCTCATTGGAAACACTCTTTTCAAATTTTGGAGCTATGTAACGATTTCTTAGATTTTTCATAGACTTACTTATTATCTTTTCTTCTTTTCAGTGTTAGGTTTCTGTTCGCAATTTTACTTAATGATTTGTGCCATTGCTTACAACTATGTACATACCCTAAGTCTGTCTGCGATCTTGATGTAATACAGTTGAATTACTTAAAGAAATACAGAAACTGTCCAATATTTATACAGCTTCATTTATGTCAGGACACGTTTCGAGTTCTCACCCAACAGTCACTGACTTTGCTCACGTTTCACACAACTGCAATACACACTTAGATGTAACAAATGTTGTTTAGTATAACGTACTTCTCAAGCTTTTTCGAGAGATCGAGGTTCATGTGTTACGAACGTTTTGAAGTCCATGCGAGACCACCGACAGCTGAGAATCGGCCTTACCTCAAACGGTCAGAAATTACTGCAGAACGGTTTTACATGCACGCAGGGCCAGAGATGCACATTATCTCGTTAAGACAACGTTACACTTCACACCCCTAGTACAGCATCAGTGGACAATTCCTTTATTAATACCAGTGTGTTGAAAGAGGCACGGTTTGCGTTAACAATTATTTCTGATAGGTCATTGTTTTTAAATGTTAATTATGTATATTTTCCAATATCATTATCAAAAGCTAAAAGCGTTTGGCATAAAGTGCTTGGTCCAAGGTTATGCTTTGTTTTTCATACTTCAGTGATACAGGGTGTGTCTATGGAATAGCGCACGTTTTTGAGGAGTTCAAGCGTTTCCAACATGACTCACATCTTAAACGAACTTCAATATCAAAATGGATGAAAATATCGAACAATTAGGTAATCTGATTCAATTTGACAGTCAGTTGAACATTCGATCGATTACTGAAACTGTAGGAACTGACGAAGAATGCGTAAGGCAAATTTCATATTAAAAATATAACATGAGAAAAGCGTGAGCGTAATTGGTACAGAAAATTCTCACGATCGAGCTAAAAGAAGCACGTAAAAATGTTTGGCACTTTGAATACAATTGAAAATGATACTAATTTCTTGAAAAGAGAGATGACATGTGACGAATCGTGGTTTTTCGCTTATGATCCAGAAACTTAAAGACTGTCCATGCACTGGAACGGTTCAAGATGAGCCTAATTTCTTGGAAAGAGTGGAAACATGTGCCGAATCTTGGGTTTTCATTTATGATCCAGTAACTAAACGCCAATCCATGCATTGGCACGGTCCAACTTCACCTAGAACAAACCAAGATTCAAAGCGATGGTGACTGTTTGCTTCGATGTTCATGGAACTGTGTATCTTCAATGGTTTCCTGAAGGTCAAACTATTAATCAACATTGTCACATTGAGGCTTTTACTCAACTCCATGAGAAATAAAGAAAAAAAAGACGCGAATTGTGGAAGGTCAAGTCATGTGTTCTGCACGAAGACAACGCACCGGATCTCACTATGTTGTCTGCTAAGAGGTTTCTAGCGAAGTATAGCACCCCTAGTGTTAGACCACCCACCTTATTCGCCTGGCCTAGTATCGTATGATTTTTATCTATTCCCCATAGTCAAATCTGCATTGAAAGGAAGAAGGTTTCAAACCTTTGAAGCAGTGAAAGAAAAAGCGGCCTGTGTCGTCAAGGAACTCACAGACGAAGAGTTCGAGTACTCCTTCCATCTATGGAAATTTGGCATGGAGCGTTGTAGGAGTAGAGAAGGGCAGTGTATTAAGGGTGCAATAATTAAATATGTATGCTTTTGAAATGAAATGTTTACAGCGGTAGTCTCGTTATTTTGTAGCCACACCTCGTAGCTACTGCCCCAAATGCTGTCGGCCTACTAATGGCGACCAAAACGTGCAAGTGTAATTAGTTTTCCGCGGTAACACTGTAACATACACAGGGATATATCAATAAATAAACGTTCATTTCATGACAAATGCTTGTTATACGTCGATTATACATATGCCTCGCCACGAATGTACCACGAAGTTTATCATTACGTGTTATTACACACATCAAAAAAAGTTTTGCATCACCCCAGTCCCCAGAACTCCAAAGATAGACGTTGACTGTGGATATTGTATCACAGACACAATCCCTTTGGCTGTACAGAGATGTCACTAAACCCTCCCAAAAATATAAACAACCATGCATGAGCAGCGCCTATTACACGGAGGGGGTCCGACAGGCGATCCGTTGCAGTCATTCCACCAGGAAGGAGGCACACGGCTAATGTTGTCTGTTCAAATGGTTCAAATGGCTCTGAGCACTATGCGACTCAACTTCTGAGGTCATCAGTCGCCTAGAACTTACAATTAATTAAACCTAACTAGCCTAAGGACATCACACACATCCATGCCCGAGGCAGGATGCGAACCTGCGACCGTAGCGGTCACGCGGTTCCAGACTGAAGCGCCTTTAACCGCACGGCCACACCGGCCGGCCTGTTGTCTGTAGTTCAAACATGCCTGGACGGTCAATATCGCGGTTCGACCGCGTCCGCATTATTAATTTGTGCCAGGAAGGGCTCTCAACAAGAGGAGTGTCCAGGCAAAGAGATATTGTTCGGACATGGAGGAGATACAGAGAGACAGACACTGTCGATGACATGCCTCGCCAAGGCCGCCCAAGGGCTACTATTGCTGTGGATGACCGCTAGCAACGAATTGTGGCTCGGAGGAACTCTGACAGCAACGCCACCATGTTGAATAATGCTTTTCGTGCAGCCACACGACGTCGTGTTACAACTCAAACTGTGCGCAATAGCCTGCGTGATGGCCAACTTCACTCCTGACGTCCATGGCGAGGTCCATCTTTGAAACCACGACACCATGCAGCGCAGTACAGATGGGCTCAACAACAAGTCGAATGGACTGCTCAGGATTGACATGACGTTCTCTTCACCGATGAGTGTCGCCATATGCCTTCAACCAGAAAAACGTCTGAGACGTGTTTAGAGGCAACCCAGTCAGGCTGAATACCTTAGACACACTGTCCAGCGAGTGCAGCAAGGTGGAGATTCCCTCCTGTTTTGGGGTGGCATATGTGGGGCCGACGTACGCTGCTGGTGGTCATGGAATTCACCGTAACGGCTGTACGGTACGTGAATGCTATCCTCCGACCGATACTGCAACCATATCGGCAGCACATTGGCGAGGCGTTCGTCTTCATAGACGATAATTCGCGCCCCCATCGTGCGCATCTTGTGAATTACTTCCTTTAGGATAACGACATCGTTCGACTAGAATGGCCAGAATGTCCTCCAGACATGACCTCTATCGAACATGTCTGGAACAAATTGAAAATGGCTGTTTATGGACGACGTGACCCAGCAACCACTCTGAGGGATCTACGCTGAATCGCCGTCGAGGAGTGGGACAATCTGGACCAACAGTGCCTTGATGAACTTGTGGATAGTATGACACGATGAATACAGACATGTATCAATGCAAGAGGACGTGCTACTGGGTATTGGAGGTACCGGTGTGTACAGCAATCTGGACCACCGCCCCTGAAGGTGTCGCTGTATGGTGGTACAACATGCAATGTGTGGTTTTCAAGAGCAATAAACAGAGCGGAAATGATGTTTATGGTGATATCTCTTCCAATTTTCTGTACAGGTTCCGGAAGTCTCGGAACCAAGATGATGCAAAATAATGAGTGCTTTTGTGGAAGATTAGAAAAAAGAACCACGAGACTCCATCCTAGTATGACAGAGTTCTATTCTGCTGCTTTGGCAGTTGCGCCAACGGAACTGCTGGTCGACTGCCGTTCACGTATGGAATTCAGCTAGCTCACTAGTGCGAAGGCCTGTTCTTAGCCCGGTTTTCCGATACTGTTGTGCTGTTTGTCGTAATTAGTACTACAGTTGTTATAAAAATGAGCCGGCTCTGTTTTCCCTTTGTTGTAGACTGCCCTTGTAAGACAGCCTCTGCAAGTCTTTTGACAGACGGTGCAGCTATGAGTAACAATGCGGTTAAGTTTATTGCCGTTGGAAAAGCTAACTGGGCCAGTCACAAGGGAAGGGAAAGCCTTCGATGTCACGGTTTGGTGGTGAAAATTACGCTTGCGTCCTCTGGTTACAAGAAACACACGGGCACCGGTGACTCTGTACTGGTTGCACCGTTGCAACTCGATCGGCGGACTTTGAAGGGCGCCACTGTGAAAGTGGTGACATTTGAACGGACCTTCAAAGAGCGCGCCGCGGCTCGCACAGTAATGGATACAAGCGGCCTGGCCGTAAATTACGCTCTGGTGGAGCTCGCCGGCAGGCCGCGACCACAAGCGCGAGGCGCGCCGGGGGTGTTATTAGCGCCCCTGCCGGCCGCCGCCGCTTTGATGGACGAGCCGAGCTGGCGCGGCCGGCGGCGCCCGTATTTTCGCAGCTCGGCCTGCCTGGGCCTCGTTAGGGCCGGAGCGCCGTCCGTTCCGCTCAGCTGCTCTGATCGGCCGCGGGCTGTCGCGAGGCGCATAAGCGCGGTGGTCGCGATACCCATCTCTCGGCTCCAGGGGGGGAAGTCAGCAAGTCTTTTTACACACTCCCACAGCGGCGATCCCATTCCACACTGTCTGTCGGCAATTTGTAGCTGTTAACAACCTAGTTGTTGAACGTGGGTGTGGTCTGAAGATAAAATAGCCTTTATGGACTTTCTTGCCTTTCATCGGCCAATTTCTTACGAAGCGCACTCAAGTAATCCCACACCTGATTTTTTTCCCCTCGGGACTGGAAACAGATAGAACCAAGCAGTTTGAAAGGTCTCTGTTTGATTCCTTTCATGTTAATTTCTTAAAACTGTTGTCACTTACAGCATACATTCCACTTCTAAATTTACTGCGGTGTTTCTGACTCTATCTGGGAGGAGACGGAGCAGTGGAACGTGTTACTTTTACACATAAACAAGAACGATCTGTCACACTACTACACTTTAAAACACAGTTTATATGTAATTCATGTCACACAGTCTCATACGGAACCTACATCCGCTTTCTTTTATATACTGTATATGATAAGATACTGTCATCCCCCTTCCCTTCTGTGTGAAAGGATGAATGAGTAAGGTATTTCTAGTTGCATGCTTGATGGTACCAGACAAGCCTGTCTGCTAGAGAACAGTAGGACCAACGTCGGAACAGGTAGCTACGATTTCTAAAAGCAAAGAGCTTTCTGTTCATCCCTTGTCATGTTGGTGTAGGAAGCTGCCTCTCTGGTCACTTCCGTTTGTATCTGTGAAGCACCCTCAGTAGGGGCCCACGCCAGTCTGTCCGCGGCGAGCGTCTGAAGTGGTAAGATCTCTGGCTAAGCGCGTCTCTGCTAAGTCCGTAGGACAATGGATTTCTTAAGTTCAGCCTAACTGAAAATTTAATGACCTTTATTTTAGGTTTAGATCTAAAATATCTTACGTTATCTTAAATTGCAATGCAGTATAATTCGAGTGTGAAGTTCAGAATATCTTCCAGTAGTTGCTTTGTCACTACTTTGTGTGTAAAGTGGAACCACGAGTTGATGATCCGTAACTCTAACTAAGATCGTCAATCATAAATGCGAATGTGCACGAGATTATAACGTCTCCTCTTGACAATATTTTTCAATATAGCAACTTTTCTTTATGTTCAACCCACGTGGGGTGTACTTTGTGAGACCAGTACCATGTGCTTATACAATTGTTTGACCCATCAGGTTAATAGTAAGACGGTGGTAACCAGTTCGAGGTTTTTCTTTTGTAAATTGCGTTTCGATGTAATTTATTTTAATTATCAAAATTATTGTGGAGTTACACTCTTTGTGTGAACCAAGTTGACCACGTGAAGCATGTGGTGTAATCATCAAAGTAGCCCTCAGCTATTCTTTTCGGGAAGATTTCACAGAGAGTTAGTATGAATTTAGTATACCAGTGTGTGGTAATTTCATGACGGACAGGATTTCGCTACGAACGTAACTTCTTTGGGCGAAAATTGAATCGGTTGGTTGTGGTTAATTTCCTCCTGCATATGTTTCAATGTTCTTCGTGTGTTATTTTATGAATGCTGTGTTGTATGCAGTCTCGCAATCTTGGCTCCATATTTGATGTGTTCCGTAAGATTACAAACTCACATTTTCACAATCCTAAATAAGGCACCAGTTTAGTTATGAATCGAGTTTAATATGCTGAAATTTTAACGGAACAATGATCAATGTTAAAATAAATATCCAAATATAAACTGATTTATTTCTTTTTATTTAAATTGTCTTTTTATATATATATCACCGGTTGTTGTAAGATGACTATTAAAAGATTATAATTAATGTTAGTCTAGTCGGGAATTTGGTAAGCTAGACTGGATACCTGGTGAAACGGTTACTCAGTAATGCAAGGTTAACTTCCCCAGATAGCTCTCGGCTTTTAACCCGCTTTTATTGTCTTTAATATCAGCCCCGCTTTCAGAACAAATTAATGCATCAACATTACAAGTTCGTTGCAAAAAATGCGTGAATTCGTTATGAATGTGTGATACAGCCTCGCAAGGTTAGCCGAGCGGTCTGAGGCGCTGCAGTAATGGAGTGTGCGGCTGATCCCGGCGGAGGTTCGAGTCCTCCCTCGGGCATGGGTGTGTGTGTTTGTCCTTAGGATAATTTAGGTTAAGTAGTGAGTAAGCTTAGGTTCAAAAATGGCTCTGAGCACTATGGGACTAAACGTCTGAGGTCATCAGTCCCCTAGAACTTAGAATTACTTAAACCTAACTAACCTAAGGACATCACACGCGTCCATGCCCGAGGCAGGATTCGAACCTGCGACCGTTGCGGTTGCGCGGTTCCAGACTGTAAGCTTAGGGACTGATGACCTTAGCAGTTAAGTCCCATAAGATTTCACACACATTTGAACATTTTCATGTGATAGAGATGGCAGCACCGTACTATAGCGGCAGCGGTGAGAGTGAGGACTGGTTTTGATACTGAAGGCCAGAAGGTACTGAGGCGTAGCGCTTCATATCGGGCCTATGTAAGTGAGAGACGGTAGCGAGCAGACAGCTTTGGACAGTGAGTCATGGTTATCACATGACAGAAGCGCTGTGATCCGGTAACTTACCTGCAACTAGCTACAACTGTGGTCGAAAAGTGTCACCTTCTTACGCACTACGAGATTATCAAGTAGTTAAAACATATTTCGGAAACAAAACTGTAGTTTCTCTAACTATTACGACTCATTAATTGCTGCTAATTTGTTTATTAATATGAATGGCGGTGTGAATGGAAAGTAAGATATTAAATGAATATTTTTATGTCTACTAATTGTGTAAACAGTTGCGTGAGAACTGCAATTGTGCATAGAAAGTGAATCATACAGTCAGGCTTGCCGCAGTGGCAACACCGGTACCCGTCAGATCACCGAAGTTCAGCACTGTCGGGCTGGGCTAGTACTTGGATGGGTGACCATCCCGTCTGCTGACCGCTGCTCGCAAGCTGGTGCACTCAGCCCTTGTGAGGCAAATTGGGGAGCTACTTGATTGAGAAGTAGCGGCTCCTGTCTCTTAAACTGACAAAACGGAGTGGTGTGCGGTGTTTTGACCACATGCCCATCCATATCTGCATCCAGTGATGCAAGTGGGCCGAGGATGACGCGGCGGCCGGTCGGTACTGTTCGGCCTTCATGACCTATTCGGGCGGAGCTCTAGTTTTAAATTTTGTAATGTACAACTTGCTACGAGAATGAGTTTTTCACTCTGCAGCGGAGTGTGCGCTGATATGAAATTTCCTGGCAGGTTCAAACTGTGTGTCGGACCGAGACTCGAACTCGGGACCTTTGCCTTTTGCGGGCAAGTGCTCTACCATCTGAGCTACCCAAGCACGACTCACGCCCCTTCCTCACAGCTTTTACTTCCGCCAGTTTACAACTTGCTAGTTTATGAGACGTGGAAAAGGAGAAATGTTTTACTATAATTCTGTTATTTAAGGAGGGAGTTGTTTTGATATTCGTGTAGTTTCTGAATTTGTTCATTTGATACACTGACCATAAAAGCTATTAAGTTGTGATTGGTCAAACGCAAAAGACGAGGGATTGGGCAGTTTTATACTAATATCGGTTTAGCTATGATGTGTGTCAGCCAATGAGAGGACGGTACGTTTGCGTTTATTTTGTGGGGTGAAGAATTGTTTTGTGGACTCCAAAAGTTCATTTCAACGCTCAGCCATCATCATGTTTGAATGCGGATGAAAGGGGCTTTGAACAAGTTGATACTTTTCGACAATAATGATTAAAACTTGACCTTGGAGTGCCGCAGAGTGGGTGCGAACGTGTGACAAAAACGAACAGGTGAAACCCTGTATTTAATATGTAAACTGTGGCTTTTGAATGACCGAAATCGGCGTGGCATGTTACACAAGCCATGGCCGATGACTGAACATACGTAGTGGTCGGATTGTGTAGTACTTGAGTGAGCATTCGTAACAGATAATCCGGTTGGTAATCCTTTTAGTAACGGGTTTGGTTGATTGCCATAAGCTGTCTGTTACAAGTGACTATGATTGCGCGTGACTGTTGGAACCAGAATTTACGATTATCACAGGTTTGTCAATGGTTTTGTATCAAATAAGTACCAATATATCGAAATTTTCACTCACAAACTACCTTTCAAACAACCGCTCAGTTAACCCGATACTGAAAAATATTTGTTCCATTTGTTGGATTCGTATAATGTTACTGCTCCTACTACAGTTTTTCCAGTAGAGGAACATCATTCGTTTTTAACATGGAAGGTGCGTGGACCGTACTGCAGAAGAAGAAATTGTAAGTAGGCTGTTTATGTTTTCTTATTGGTAACGCCACGTAGCGCTCTATATGAAAAATCACTGGCTGTGCTGTGTGCAGTCTGTGGGTAGTTTGCATTGTTGTCTGCCATTGTAGTGTTGGGCAGCGGCAGCTGGATGTGAACAGCGCGTAGCGTTGCGCAGTTGGAGGTGAGCCGCCAGCAGTGATGGATGTGGGGAGAGAGATGGCGGAGCTTTGAAATTTGTGAGACTGTCATGAACTGCTATATATATTATGACTTTTAAGGTAAATACATTGTTTGTTCTCTATTAAAATCTTTCATTTGCTAACTATGCCTATCAGTAGTTAGTGCCATCCGTAGTTTGAATCTTTTATTTAGCTGGCAGTAGTGGCGCTCGCTGTATTGCAGTAGTTCCAGTAACGAAGATTTTTGTGAGGTAAGTGATTTGTGAAAGGTATAGGTTAATGTTAGTCAGGGCCATTCTTTTGTAGAGATTTTTTGAAAGTCAGATTGCGTTGCGCTAAAAATATTGTGTGTCAGGATAAGCACAGTCGTATATAATTCTTCAAAAGGGGACGTTTCAAAATCACTGCAAAGTGAGTGAACATGATTTCTGTAAGACGAGCACACAGTTATCGCAACGTTACAGTGTCCTGGAAATGATGAAAATATGAAATTTATTTTTATTTGTCATTATGACGGTTTGAAGTATGCTTTTTGCGAATACAAAAGTATTTTGGACCAAATCGTTACTTAAAGGTCCCAAATGTCACCTTGAATGGCAACTTGCACAGCAATACACGCCCACCTTTGGTCTGTGACTTCTCTTCTTGAAATCATAAGCCTAGGGATATTTTTCCCTCTGATTTGAGCTTTCAGATATGAGCTAAATGGTTTGTTATATTGCATTCAGTTGTTTCGTAGAGTAAAAACGTATATGCCGAGATCGACCTCCAAAATTGTCAGTTTGGAGAACTTGGAAGAAAGAAAACAATGAATATAATGAAACCAAAACGAAATTAAGACACTACCAAACAGTGGCCAGACCTGAAGCTTTGTATGCAGCAGAAACAAACTAACATGAAATGGAGACATTGAGGAACTAGAGAAGGCCGAAAGAAGAATTTCAAGGAAAATACTGGGAGCTAAAAGAAACGATAACGCTGAATACAGGTTAAGACCAAACAGAGAGCTATACTTGAAAACTGAAAAACTAACTGATGTAATGCGGAAGAGAAGACTGCTGTTTTTTGGACATATATTCAGAACCGATAACAACAGACTAACCAAGCGGATATTCACATTACTCAATAGCTACAAATCCAAGCCCGCATGGTTCATAGAGACTGAAAAGGACATGGAAAGCGCTGGAATTACAATAGTCACAACAGAAAACGGAACATATTTCAGAAAAGCAGTTCAAAAGGCAGAATTTCAGGAGAGAAAGAAAACAACTAGACGAAAGTGGACTCAAGAGAAAGCGGAACCACAGTCTAAAAGAATGAAGGAAATTTGGAAACTAAGAAAATCTACACTCCTGGAAATTGAAATAAGAACACCGTGAATTCATTGTCCCAAGAAGGGGGAACTTTATTGACACATTCCTGGGGTCAGATACATCACATGATCACACTGACAGAACCACAGGCACATAGACGCAGGCAACAGAGCATGCACAATGTCGGCACTAGTACAGTGTATATCCACCTTTCGCAGCAATGCAGGCTGTTATTCTCCCATGGAGACGATCGTAGAGACGCTGGATGTAGTCCTGTGGAACGGCTTGCCATGCCATTTCCACCTGGCGCCTCAGTTGGACCAGCGTTCGTGCTGGACGTGCAGACCGCGTGAGACGACGCTTCATCCAGTCCCAAACATGCTCAATGGGGGACAGATCCGGAGATCTTGCTGGCCAGGGTAGTTGACTTACACCTTCTAGAGCACGTTGGGTGGCACGGGATACATGCGGACGTGCATTGTCCTGTTGGAACAGCAAGTTCCCTTGCCGGTCTAGGAATGGTAGAACGATGGGTTCGATGACGGTTTGGATGTACCGTGCACTATTCAGTGTCCCCTCGACGATCACCAGTGGCGTACGGCCAGTGTAGGAGATCGCTCCCCACACCATGATGCCGGGTGTTGGCCCTGTGTGCCTCGGTCGTATGCAGTCCTGATTGTGGCGCTCACCTGCACGGCGCCAAACACGCATACGACCATCATTGGCACCAAGGCAGAAGCGACTCTCATCGCTGAAGACGACACGTCTCCAATCGTCCCTCCATTCACGCCTGTCGCGACTCCACTGGAGGCGGGCTGCACGATGTTGGGGCGTGAGCGGAAGACGGCCTAACGGTGTGCGGGACCGTAGCCCAGCTTCATGGAGACGGTTGCGAATGGTCCTCGCCGATACCCCAGGAGCAACAGTGTCCCTAATTTGCTGGGAAGTGGCGGTGCGGTCCCCTACGGCACTGCGTAGGATCCTACGGTCTTGGCGTGCATCCGTGCGTCGCTGCGGTCCGGTCCCAAGTCGACGGGCACGTGCACCTTCCGCTGACCACTGGCGACAACATCGATGTACTGTGGAGACCTCACGCCCCACGTGTTGAGCAATTCGGCGGTACGTCCACCCGGCCTCCCGCATGCCCACTATACGCCCTCGCTCAAAGTCCGTCAACTGCACATACGGTTCACGTCCACGCAGTCGCGGCATGCTACCAGTGTTAAAGACTGCGAGGGAGCTCCGTATGCCACGGCAAACTGGCTGACACTGACGGCGGCGGTGCACAAATGCTGCGCAGCTAGCGCCATTCGACGGCCAACACCGCGGTTCCTGGTGTGTCCGCTGTGCCGTGCGTGTGATCATTGCTTGTACAGCCCTCTCGCAGTGTCCGGAGCAAGTATGGTGGGTCTGACACACCGGTGTCAATGTGTTCTTTTTTCCATTTCCAGGAGTGTAGTACAATGACGAGTAGCCAAAGTTGATTCACCGCACCCTCCAAATAGGTTATTCGAAAGAAGAAGAAGAAACCAATGTTAGCTTTGCCGATGACACACGTACTGCTGGAAAGCAGTTAACAGCAGGATAAAGGATCCTCTGTGCTTAGTAGGATTGTACTGAAGACTCTGTAAGTCCAATAAAGCTTTAAACTCAGTTTGCCTTAATTCTTAGTTTTTCTAGCCTAACGTGTGTTTTCTATGAAACTATTTATCCCAGAGCAACGAAATTCTAGTAGTCAACTGTCTTGTATGAATATCAAGAGCTCAGATGGAAACCCAGTTCTAACCAAAGAAGGGAAAGCAGAAAGATGGAAGGAGTATATAGAAGGTCTATACAAGGGCGATGTACTTGAGGACAATATTATAGAAATAGAAGAGAATGTAGATGAAGATGAAATAGGAGATACGATACTGCGTAAAGAGTTTGACAGAGCACTGAAAGATCTGAGCCGAAACAAGGCCTCGGGAGTAGACAACATTCTATTAGAACTACTGACGGCCTTGGGAGAGTCAGTCCTGACAAAACTCTACCATCTGGTGAGGAAGATGTATGAGACAGACGAAGTACCCTCAGACTTCAAGAAGAATATAATAATTCCAATCCCAAAGAAAGCAGGTGGTGACAGATGTGAAACTTACCGAACTATCAGTTTAATAAGTCACAGCTGCAAAATACTAACACGAATTCCTTACAGACGAATGGAAAAACTGGTAGAAGCCGACATCGGGGAAGATCAGTTTGGATTCCGTAGAAATATTGGAACACGTGAGGCAATACTGACCTTATAACTTATCTTAGAAGAAAGATTAAGGAAAGGCAAACCTACGTTTCTAGCATTTGTAGACTTGGAGAAAGCATTTGACGATGTTGACTGGAATACTCCCTTTCAAATTCTAAATGTGGCAGGGGTAAAATACAGGGTGCGAAAGGCTATTTACAATTTGTACGGAAACTAGATGGCAGTTATAAGAGTTGAGGGGCATGAAAGGGAAGCAGTGGTTGGGAAGGGAGTGAGACAGGGTTGTAGCCTCTCCCCGATGTTGTTCAATCTGTATATTGAGCAATCAGTAAAGGAAACAAAAGAAAGTTCGGAGTAAGTATTAAAATCCATGGAGAAGAAATAAAAACTTTAAGGTTCGCCGATGACATTGTAATTCTGTCAGAGACAGCAAAGGACTTGGAAGAGCAGTTGAGCGGAATGGACAGTGTCTTGAAAGGAGGATATAAGATGAATATCAACAAAAGCAAAACGAGGATAATGGAATGTAGTCGAATTAAGTCGGGTGATGCTGAGGGAATTAGATTAGGAAATGGGACACTTAAAGTAGTAAAGGAGTTTTGCTATTTGGGGAGCAAAATAACTGATGATGGTCGAAGTAGAGAAGATATAAAATGCATTTTTTAAAGCCATTAAATCGAGACTGGCCATGGCAAGGAAAACGTTTCTGAAGAAGAGAAATTTGTTAACATCGAATATAGATTTAAGTGTCCGGAAATCATTTCTGAAAGTATTCGTATGGAGTGTAGCCATGTATGGAAGTGAAAGATGGATGATAAATAGTTTGGACAGGAAGAGAATAGAAGCTTTCGAAATGTGGCGCTATAGAAGAATGCTGAAGATTAGATGGGTAGATCACGTAACTAATGAGGAGGTATTGAATAGACTTGGGGAGAAGAGAGGTTTGTGGCACAACACCGGCCGCGGTGGTCTCGCGGTTCTAGGCGCGCAGTCCGGAACCGCGCGACTGCTTCGGTCGCAGGTTCGAATCCTGCCTCGGGCATGGATGTGTGTGATGTCCTTAGGTTAGATAGGTTTAAGTAGTTCTAAGTTCTAGGGGACTGATGACCACAGCTGTTAAGTTCCATAGTGCTGAGAGCCATTTGAACCATTTTTTTTTGGCACAACTTGACGAGAAGAAGGGACCGGTTGGTAGGACATATTATGAGGCACCAAGGGATCACAAATTTAGCATTGGAGGGCAGCGTGGAGGGTAAAAAACGTAGAGGGAGACCAAGAGATGAATACACTAAGCAGATTCAGAAGGATGTTGGTTGTAGTAGGTACTGGGAGATGAAGAAACTTGCACAGGTTAGGGTAGCATGGAGAGCTGCATCAAACCAGTCTCAGGACTGAAGACCACAACAACAACAACAACTGTCTTTATACACGTGCATGTAATGACATATTATTTTTAGCCAGAAAGGCTGTATTATAAACGAGTCTAAGCCCATGTCATTTTAAAAATGAGCCCGCAAAATGGGTCAGTATCATTTTTTTTTTTCAAAATTGCCATTTTGATATACTAGATTTAGAAAATGACAGAGTTAACACATGGTGTATGTGAAAAAAAAAATTCAGTGTTCTGTTAATGCTTCCTGAGAAACCGTACATTGAAAACAGTCTATTTCACATGGTGGAGACACTAGGTACCTTCTCCCTTTTAAATAGCCAAAAGCCACCCTCCAGGTGGGTGCCATGAATGCTGACGGACAACCACACTGCAGCGCGCGTGGCATTGTGGCCAGGCCAACTTCATGCGTGATGACGGCATGATTGAGACTTTCATTTCAACGATTCTGAAAGTGGAAGAGCCATGGATGCGATTTTCCAATAGTCACATCAGACTTCCAAAGAAGCCATTGAAGTAGGTATATAATCATAGCGTCCACGTTGTGAAAAATGTGAAAGGTTGCAGGGAGATTACGTCGAGAGGTGATACAAATTTTACAATTTTCGTGTGTTTAGTTTGTGAGGAATAAATATCGGAAGTGTTATAACTTGAGTGCACCTCGTGCATGAAACATCGCGGTTGATCGCCCTGTTCATTGCAGTAAAGCTACGATATTTTCTAAAAGTCAGTTTGCATATTGGTGATATCTGACTGCAGTGACTAGAAAATTCCAGATTTATCCAGAAATAACAAATGAAAAAAATTCACGTGAAATAATTACAGATTAACAATTTTAGGACTTTTTCCTTTGATTGATCTGGGCAACTTTATTTCTTGGCAAATTCCATAATTTTAGGTCAACGGGAAGTATCCTTTAGGCTTTTGTGACAATTTGTGGGTATCAATACACGTGACTTAAATGACCGTATCTTCTGATTTCATTTCCTTGGAAGCTAACTTTTATTATACCGCTAAAGAACCTTAGACGTCAGCAAGTGACGTAAGTGTCAACTTGATACGTCAATCCATTCCTGAGATAAAGGACTCTTAACAGACGGACAGATAGACAAATTGATGACGAAAGAAGAATGTTTTTCGTGTGATATAATTACAGACACAGAATTTTCGGATTTTTTCCTTTGCTTTTAGGGTGAAACCTTGCTTCTTGGTGAATTTAATCATTTTAGTTCAACGGATAGTATCCTGTAGGTTTTGACGAGTGAGCTTCAAAATGGCCGTATCTATTGACTTCATTGCCAAGGGGCCATAGACCTTAATAAGTGACATAAATTTCGACTTCATACGTCTACACGTTCCTCA
The DNA here is from genome assembly GCF_023864345.2 of Schistocerca serialis cubense. Classification (NCBI taxonomy): domain Eukaryota; kingdom Metazoa; phylum Arthropoda; class Insecta; order Orthoptera; family Acrididae; genus Schistocerca; species Schistocerca serialis. Next base: position 933,017,126 of record NC_064638.1, read on the forward strand.
TAAATACGGTTTTGAACAGTCCGGCAGAGAGACGAACAGCAAGATGATCCTACAATGGTTTCGTTTTTGCCAACTGAGGAATCCTAATGTGTAGTTCCAACAACTTAGATGCAGGATCCAGCCAGTAACAGAAAAAGAATCAAATTATTTAGTTACAAATAGAAAGGAGCCAGTCATTCTTAACGGAGGGAAATCTTCAGATGTAAAATTAACTTCAGGCAGTGTTAGAAGACCGTTACTGGTCATAATACATGGATGTCCACATGAAACATCGATCATTTCTGAAATCAATTTAAAAATGGGGCATAGATATTTGCGGTTTGTGCCCAAATGAAAAGCAACTCAAGTTTTCTTTAGCTTTTTTATATAAACGATTCCGTTTATTTTGTTTCTGGTCCTAAATAATTAGCACAGATGACTACGCTTCAAGAGAGAGGCCAATGCGTGGTATGGTATGAGGAAATGATATCAGCCATTGTTGTACAAAGAAATTTCCGGCGTGACTTTCAAAGGGAGCCACCAAATGTTAAAATCACTGAGGCTTGCTATGTCAAGTTCCTAGCCACTAGTAGGATAAACGGACATTCAGGTTCTGGCACGAATCGCACATCTGATGAACCAGTGGATAACATCAGAGATACATTCCAAAGAAGCCAGTCAAAGTTAAGTTCACTGCATATCATTTGCCCAACAGTTCACAAGGTGCTGCCTAAACGATGTCGCTTGCACGCTCACAAAGTTCAAATTGTCCAAGCACTGAAGACAAACGACTTGTAGCTGCGCCAAGACTTTTCCACTGGGATGCTTAGCTGGATCGGGCAAAACCCCAACCATCTAGGAAACGTCGTTTCTCTGACGAAAAAACTTTCAACACATTTGGGACGGTTAATTGGCATAACGTTCATATATGGAGATCAGAACACCAACAGTTTTCGAGAATACCTCAGAGGCAGCGAAAAGGTGAATGTGTGGTTTGTGCTGATGAAAGACAGCATAGCTGGACCATTTTTATTCACCGACAACAGTTCAGTTGGACGTGCTTGGGCGTTTTCCTGTCCTTCAGCCTCTTCCCATTCAGACAAACGCTGTGTTCCAGCGGTATAGTGCACCGGCCGCACTGGAGTTTACACGCTCTTGACTTCCTGGACCGAACAGCTCCATAGCGATGGACAGACCGTGATGCAACAATTAAGTGGCCACTATGATTTGCGGACATAATACCCTACAGGTTTCTTTCTGAGGGTTATTTAAAAGACACTGTATGTGACATCAAAAATCTCCGCAGAAGAATTGTGAACTCAGTAATCTCGAGCACCCAGACATGCTTCGGCGCACGTGGGTTGAGAAAGAGAGTATCGTCTAGACATTTTATCGGTTATGAAAGGAGCGCATACAGAAGTGCATTAACTTTTTGTGCCAAACTTTTTGAGTTACTTTATATGATGCCGCAAGTTGCAAGTATCTATGTCCCATAGCTTTTTTAATTGCTTTTGGAAATAAGCAAGGTTTCATGTTGACACCTTGTAGACGAATGACGTAGCGGATAGCGTCGGAAGCTTCCGCGAGACTGCTGGCGGATGATGCTGTTGAATGTAGATAAGTGAAGAGGTTAGAAAATTGTAGCGAAATGCAGGAACACCTGCATAGGATCGCCGCGTTGTGCATGTATTGGCAATTGACCCCCGTCATAAAGAAGTTTAAGGTACCGCACATAAATAGGCAAAAACCACGGTTATTATGTGACGACACAATTGGCGAACAGTTACTGTAAGCAGTCTCCTCCATTAAATAGCTAGAAGTATGTATGGGGAGCGATTTAAAGCTCATCAAGCACAGAAAACTAATCGTAGGAAAAGGAATATACCAGACTTAGATTAATTGGACTAATCTTCATGAAGTTTGATCCACCCTCGATGGAGGTAGCTTGTAACACCTCCTGTGCTCCCCGTCAGTCGGGTGCCCCTTTCTAGAAAGTGCAAAGAGGAAATCAAAGGAAACAGAAAAAGTGATCCTCACAGGCGGAACACCTAGTCCTACACAGGCAGAGTTACGAATTCAGTATCAATTTAGAGGAAGGAGAGACAATCGATCTGACTGAAAATACTAAGAAGTTTTGGTCTTATGTTCAGTCAGTAAACGTATCTTAGACATCTGCCGGACACTATGTGAACACAATTGCATCGAAACGGAGGATACAGGTTCGAATCCTGCCTCGGGCATGGATGTGTGTGATGTCCTTAGGTTAGTTAGGTTTAAATAGTTCCAAGTTCCAGGGGACTGATGACCTCAGAAGTCAAGTCCCATAGTGCTCAGGGCCATTTGAACCATTTGAAACGGAGGATAAAAAGAGAGAATGCAGAATACTAAATGTCTTTTTCCAAAACTATTTCTCTGAGGAAGATCGTATTGTAGTTCCTCTTTCAAATCGTCTCACAAACGCGAGAATGATTGTGATCTAAATAAATAAACATGGGGCCGAAAAGCAACTCAGATCGCTCAAAAGAGGGAAGGCCACTGGACCTGACGGGATACCATTACGATTCTACCATACATAGAGTATGCGGAAGAATATGCTCGTCTTCTTGCGGCAGTTTGCGGTAGGTCACTGGAGGATTCCCATTTCAATGGGGGTTGTCAAACAGAAGTGCAAAACTATAGACTTATATCTCTAACATTAATCTGTAGTAGAAATTTGAATATGTTAAACGCTCACGTATTATGACATTTCTGCTGTCCTAAAATCTGCTCTGTAGGAATCACCATTCCGAAAGCAACGATCATGTGACAGCTCGTCTTCGAGACCCAGGTTAATGCCGTGTTGCCTGACTTCCGCAAGACGTTCTATACAGTTCCGCATGGCTGCATAATGAAAAAAAAAAAAGAAAAAAAGAAACACGAGCGTACGGAATACCAGGTCAGCTGTTTGACTGTATTGAAGAGTTTCTAGTAAAAGAAACACAGCATGTCATTCTCTAGGGAGAGAAATCTTCAGACGTAAAAGTAACATCGGGCGCACACCTAGAGAGTGTTACGGACCTTTACTTTTCATGTAGTATGAGGTAGTGAATAACGTGAGAAGTTCCATAAGGCTTTTCGCGGATGATGCTGTTGAATACAGAGAAGTCGCAACGTTAGAAAATAGTAGCGAAATGCAGAAACACGTGCCAGAGGATTGACACCTGGTTTAGGGATTCACGTTTGGGCTCTTAAAGAATAAATGGAATGGAATGCACATAAATAGGCAGAAAGACCCATTATTGCTTGATTACACGTATGGAAAACAGTCACTGGAAGGAGTCACATCCATAGAACATCTAGAAGCCTGCATATGAAGAGATTCAATGTGGAACGATTACACAAAACTAATCGCAAGTAGAGCAGATGCAAGACTGAAATTCATTGGAAGAATCTGTGGAAGAATCTGCAGAATGTGTAGTCCATCCAGAAAGAAACTGACTGACGAAACCCTCCTTCCACCAATAAGTGAATATTACTCGTCAGTCGGGGATCTTTACCAGACAGGATTTCTAGAGGAAATATCAAAAGGAGAGCAACGCATTTCGTTATCGATTCATTTAGTAGACAGGAAATCGTCACGGAGATGCTCATCCAACTCCTGTGGCAAATGCTGGAAGAGGCGTGATGTGCATCACACTATGGTCTACTAGTAATGTATCACCATCTCGCTTCGTATGCGTTTTGTTATTTTAAATCTGTTCATGAAAGTAAAATGTTGTCGAAGGAAGGACACATTACATTGCCGATAAGAAAATAAAACATGTATGCTTAAACTTGGCAAGAAAGTATTAGCTTTGTTAGTATTTCCTTACATCATAAAATGATTTTTACTCGTATGAGTTTACTGTGATTCTCATGCAAGAAGTAGCTTCTGGCCAAGCAATCGTCGCCGGAAAGCAGCGAACTTGGTGACGAGAAACCGTGTAATCGTTAATACAAATTTTGGTTTAGCGCAATAATAATAATGACAATAATCACAATTGACCGTTGTTTAAAGCATAGGTTGCAGGCTCTATTTACAAATGTTGAGATGAGAAAACTATACCCCGCTTATGGCGCGCGATCGTCGGATCATCGATTTGAATACTTCCAACTTATTTACAGCTCAAAAATTTTACAAAACAAGTTCCATTAGTACGGCCTTTTCCAAGAATACCTCCTCCTCTTGTAATTCGTGAACAGAATATTCTTTATTAGTAACTAAAATTTCTTACAGAACTAATTAATCTTTCTCCTCTCTCATTCCTTGTCCCACACCCACATTATCCAGTAACCTTTTCCTCTACTCCTTTCCCCACAACTGTATTCCAGTTCCCCATGACTATTAGATTTTCATCTCCCTATGCGTATTGTACTATCCATTCGATATATTCATATATTTTCTCTATCTCTTTATTCTCAGTTTGATACGTCGGCATGCATACCTGAAGTATCGGTATCGGTATTGGTTTCGCACTACGCTACCAAAATAAAGAATGAATAATTCGAGCAGCATTATTATTTAACACAGAATGTAAGTTACAGGAATGATACAACCCCTATCACAGACGCTCGAAGAAGACGAAATAAGGAATGTCAGTTCTAGTTCGATTGAAAATGTCTTTCACAGTTAATTCATATACAAAGATGAAGTTGGTTTTCTGAGGCGTAATTTTATCTGTATTATCGAAATATGAAATGTGCTGTACGTTCCTAAAAAGGTGGACCAATGTATTGCTTGCTCCTACCTTTATTTCGCCGAAAGATCGTGAAGATAAAATCAGAGGGATTCGAGCCCACACGGAGGCTTCCCGGCAGTCATTTCCTTCTGCGAACCATACGCGACTGGAACAGCAAAATGAGAAAGGGACAATGGTACTCGAACTATCTTCTGCTACACACCATAAGGTGACATGTGGAGTGTAGCCGGTGACGTAAATATGCAAGCGTTTTCCATCTAAGATTTTTCATCATTTCCGTGACCCTATCCCACTGCTAAAACAAATCTGCGATCGGTCTCGTGCCCCTCTTTGTATACTTTGAATATTCAGTGTGGGTCTCACATACTTTAACAATATTCTAGGATTGGTCACACGAGTGCCCTCGCAACCCATGAACTTTGTAGCGCGACTGCATTTCGCAGCCTCCTACTAATGAACCGAAGTGTGCCACTGGCTTTACCAGCGATTGAACATATGTGATAATTCCATTTCATATTCGTACAAATTGTTACACCCAGATATTTGTATGAACAGATTCCATTTATGATTAATATTGTCGTTACAGGATACTACATTTATATATTCTGTAAAGGGCATAGTTTTACATTTCCTTATATTAAAACAGGCTCCCAACCTTTGGACTACTTTCAAACCTTTGTCTCGATCTAACTGAATATTTCTTTGTACTTCATTATACTGATTTTTCTGCTTATTTCTTAACTATATTTGAGGAGAGTACAAGGCCAGCTAACTCAAGAAGAAGGCTTTAAACTATATTGTTAGAAATGATAGGGCCCACATGTTAGTCCTGTAGTCTGCCTTGACCACAAGTGCTCCCTCTCAGAGGCTGTACAGAAGGGGCATAGGTCGCCAGGGCCCTGCAGTTTGCGGAAGTCGGGTGCAAAAAGCCACTCCTCAGCGGTTTGTCAGCATCGCCAGGTGTTTTCCCCCTTGAAGGCGGTCTGCCGGTAAGCCACAGCAATTCCCTAGTGTATCACTCAGCGTGACGAATTAACCTCCCTGCACACAGACTGAAGAACGGGCCGCCGTGTCTCTGCTCGACTACCGTGAGAAAAATCGGAGCACCTCACTCCAGATTTTGATATCCAATGAAATGTGTCTTTCCAGCCACTGTGCTCACAAATGAAGGGCTCATCCAATGAGTGGGAGGAGGCTAGCAGCCGATACCAACCTCTTGCATTATAAGATGCGTTCTGTAAGCCAAGAATGGAACATTTCTGCAGTATTGCCATGTGTTCACGTAAAAAAAGCGAAATTCTCGCTGGTCACTGATACACGGCTGATACTCCTCCCCTCCGCGCAGAGTTTTTCTACAAGTTGGGAGTGACATTTAGAAGAAGAGAGAGGTCAATGCAGCGTGGTTTTGGTTCATACATGGACTACAGACAAGCTTGTTCCATATAAAAATGTTAGTACCGTTTAATTGTTATGTCATTGCACATGTAATATGTTAATTTACCATCTTTTCACAGTTGAGAATACAGCACGTGACGTAAATATGGCTGGAAAAAGAGCAAATGACCACGTGAAAGTCGTTTATTGTAAACGACATTCGTGTCATGTATCTGTTCATGTGTTTGCAAAGCAATCGCATAAATCAAAGGCTATAGTTCTCGTTTTCGTTTGCTAGAGTAACCTTATCTTTGACTGAGTGGTGAAAAGTATGTTTTTAAACGGGATTTTGAGTTCGCAGTCTAATCAGCCAATCAGATTACTTGGAGCCGAGTTCCGAATTCTAGAGGAGTGCTTGTACATGCAGTCCGTCTACTTACGCTCTTCTTCTCCGCCAAAAGCTATGAACGTCATATTGCCTGCTGAAGACATGTAAAGTACATAATACTTGTGCCTTGTGGAACATTGAGATGGGCATTTCTAAGCTATTTCAGACAGGATAACTGGTGAGCCCTTTGCTTGGTGGTGCTGCAATGACGAAGTTCTGAATTACATGATTATCAAGTCCATTTTCGAGGAGCTCTTTGCAACTCCCAACTCATTTAAGAAATGTTAGCTTTTTGGTCCATTTCCGTCTTTGTTGGAATACTTGATGATCAATATCTAGTTTTGAGTCGTCTGAGAATATCCGTCGTCTTTTACGTTACTTCGCCACTCACTAAATAATATCAGGGCGATTATAAAGCATATGGGGCTATTTTTCTGGCTTTGTAAATGTGTGGCGCCGTATAACCACGTGGCCCGTTAGAGGACATTTGTATGTGTTATTCATGAGCGTTCGTGTATATTTTCCGGATAATAACTGAATATAAAATGAAATATCTCGTGAGCTGTTTTCATCACAAAGTCCTTTTCCAGTCCTTTGGTACTTAGCGCTTATTTTCACGGGTGCTCATCTAAGCTTTTGCCTTTCAGGCACCGTGGACGAGTCCGAGTGAAACAAGTGAACTGCCTTCAGCAGAGTTAATTTTTCAAGAAACTGTCTGCAGCACCCGCATCACTTTCCTGTTTTGTGTACAATTTTCGGCTAAACAAGGTGAGTGCAAGTAAAAGTGGTCTTCATGACACGTGGTGCAGCAATGAATACTCGAGACTTTGCTTTCAGGTGAATCATTTTCTTTCAATGGATGTTGGAACACACCGTTTATAATTACATCTGCATTACATATGTCTCTCCTAAAGGAAGGGATGGTAGGTTATATTAGGACAGTAGAACATTTTGGTTTTAATTTGTCTTTATTTACTTTACGTTAGATGCCGCTTTGTTGTTTCATTTCACTATGAAAGTTTGTTCACTACCTCACATTTCGTTGAAAGTAGTCAGATCGACTTTTCCATTCATGGTTCAAATCCCATACTAAGAGATGTATTTTCAGGCCATTCATACTGGTGTCATAACTTGCGATGCACCCACAGTTATACTTGTAAGGCAGTGACAGCATTCACGCTGAAGAGTATTTCCATTGACGTTACTGTTAACCAGTGTAATCAAATCATCCACATAACTCTGAACTCTCTACTACAATAGTTTTTTTTTCGTTTGCACTGAGAGAGCGCCACAGGTTACCCAATAAGTCGTACAATACATCCACGCTTTATTAGAATTATAACACTACCGTAGCTTGCGTAGAGTACCATAAGTAAGCGTAGACTACGGTAGTTTTCCTAGTAGTCTTGGCCATTAACCGTTTCACGCCGGCGCTGTGTTTGTTGCGTCGTGCACTGTGGACGAGCGCCAGTCCCGCACGGCCGTGCCCGCTGTACGGCGGGAATTTTTCGCGCTGCCTGCGGCGCTACTCTATCCTGCTTTCACAATTATTGGACTTAATACTGTGTATTTATTCGGGAAAATATTTATACAAATCACACTTGTTTTTGATAGCTTGTACAAATAGTCATTGTCGTGAGGCTGTTCGTTATTGGCGAAATGTAGAAACCGTAAGATATGTTGAAACTGGTCTCTAGGTAGCAGTTTAGAAAATATTGGCGTATGAATCATGGTGCATAGGTCAGACTTCCGCACAGGTCGAGCGTAGTGAAGCGGAGAAATATGACGCGAGGCGGAACTCTTACGACAGTCCACCGGCTGAGCGGCACATTCGCTCCCGACGTCTGCAAATGGTTCAAAGGGCTCTGAGCACTATAGGACTTAACATCTGAGGTCATCAGCCCCCTAGACTTAGAACTACTTAAACCAAACTAACCTAAGGACAGCACACACATCCATGCCCGAGGCAGGATTCGAAACTGCGACCTTAGCAGCAGCGCGGTTCCGGACTGCGACTTCAACAGAAGTTCACCGTAGCGAAATGGTTAACTGTACGTTGGGTGTATTGCATAGCCATCAGGTGTTACCTCATAACAATCGCTTTCTTTACGTATCCGACCAGTGTATTGCTTGTTTCCCTGAAATCCGGAAGCGGTGAACTGTCTAGAAACTGAGTGAGGACACACAAAGAACCGGGCAACCTACATAGCATTTTAGTTTCACACAGTCTGCAACCGTGGTGTTAGTATCTAACACAGGCCTTAATTTGAGGAAGAAATTTCTGAGAATGTACATCTGGAGAACAGCATTGTCTGGTAGTGAAACATGGACTGTGGGAGAAGCCGGAACAGAAGAGAATCGAAGAATCTGAGATGTCGTGCTACATACGAATGAGGAGTTTCTGCGCAGAATCGGAGAGGAAAGGAATATGTGAAAGACACTGACAAGAAGAAGGGACGAGATGATAAAGACATCTGTTAAGACATCATGGAACGACTTTCATGGTACTAGAGGAAGCAGTAGAGGGCAAAAACTGTAGCGGAAGACAGAGATTGGAATACATCCAGCAAATAATTGAGAACCGCAGGTTGCAAGTGCTACTCTGACATGAAGAGTAGAAAAAAAAAGTTGCACCCCTGTCTGTTATTTAAGAATAAACAGTATTTGTAGAATAATTGAAACTATCGATGTTTAACATACGTTTTACTCGACAATTGTTAATTTGTAACGTGAAACATTGTGACGTTCTAGAGTCGCCACTCCCATCGTGCAGTGGTTGTGCTGCTCGCTCTGTGGCCTCAGTTGCCTGAGACTGCAGTCATGTGTGTGTCAGCTGCGTTCGCGTGGGTGTGTATGTGCTTGTTTGTCGTCTAATTTTGACGAAGGCCTCACTGCCCGAAAACTTTATTTGTCACAGTCTTTTTGTGCTGCCTGTCTGCGGTTCAGCACGTCCACTTCATGGTGAGTGGAACTTTCCTTCTCACAATATTGTTACATTCCATCCTGGATTTTCCATTGTTTAAAACTATGCTTTTGGTCATCATGAAGAACTTTCTGTTGAATAACGCAGGTAGTACTCTGTAAGGATGTAAAATACACAATGGACTACCCCTGAACGAGCGGTTCTAATTATACCAGGTGATCAAAAAGTCAGTATAAATTTGAAAACTTAATAAACCACGGAATAATGCAGACAGAGAGGTACAAATTGACACACATGCTTGGAATGACATAGGGTTTTATTAGAACAAAAAAATACAGAAGTTCGAAAAATGTCCGACAGATAGCGCTTCATCTGATCAGAATGGCAATAATTAGCATAACAAAGTAAGAAAAAGCAAAGATGATGTTCTTTACAGGAAATGCTCAATATGTCCACCATGATTCCTCAACAATAGCTGTAGTCGAAGAATAATGTTGTGAACAGCACTGCAAAGCATGTCCGGAGTTATGGTGAGGCATTGGCGACGGATGTTGTCTTTCAGCATCCCTAGAGATGTCGGTCGATCACGATACAGTTGCCACTTCAGGTAACCCCAAAGCCAATAATCGCACGGACTGAGGTCTGGGGACCTGGGAGGCCAAGCATGACGAAAGTGGCGGCTGAGCACACGGTCATCACCAAACTACGCGCATCTGTCGGACATTTTGTGAACTTTTTTTTTTTTGTTCTAATAAAACCCCATGTCATTCCAAGCATGTACGTCAATTTTTATTTCTCTGTCTACATTATTCCGTGGTTTATTAAGTTTTCAAATTTATACTGACTTTTTCATCACCCGGTATATAAAACCAACAACCGAACAAGCAAAAGGCAAAGGGGAGTCGTCGGCTCCCATTTCCGCTTTTACACATCCATTTATGTTTCTTTTGCTACCAGTAATACCAGCAATACTACCATTTACTATGTCATTTATGAGTAGTATCTAAACTACAGAACTGTAATTTTGGTAGAGAGGAGCTCTGTGCTTTATTAATTGACACAAATCCACATGATGATTGGGCTATAAGGAAAGTATAATAAATTTTGACTAGATGCAGAAACCCATATTTCCAAATGATATTCTTAACAGTGACGGCCTAGCCGAAGATAAAATGACGTGATTCAAAATCCTAGCACTGTTGTTTCTGTGCAAACCAGGAACTTTCCAAACTCCCTTCTGCAGCAGCTATAGCAATTAAGGCCTTATGACAGGAGACTTTCTCCGCCGGAGATCCGAGGGGAGTGCGTGGCAGTGTCGCCCGTTAAGGCTCTGGGCGTGGCGGAGCGCGCCGCCAGCCCGCCAGCCAGTGGCTGAGCCGCTGCCCGCAGCCGGGCGGGCGCCGCGCCGTTGCGGTAACTCCGGGCCAGAGGCGGCTTTCGCCGCGCGTGGTGGCGGTGGCGGTATTTCACTTCCAGTCACGTACCTGCACCGCGCCGCACCGCACCGCACACGTGGAGCGCCCCGCCGCCGGAGAAATTAGAGCGGGCACCTCACCTCGCACTTAATTACTCCCGCACCGCAGCTTAACAAACTCCTCCCACGCCGCTCGGCCTCGGTGGATTGCGCAATCACGCTAATACGAGCGCACTGTTGCGTCGGCGGCTGCGGGAGGCAATCTTTCCACAGAAAAGGTCACCTCACTCAGGCACACATCTTCCCACGTCCCAAGCAGACACCAAGTCCCGCACATTTCAGGAGTGGAAAGATTCGAGCGCAACTTTGAGTAACCACAGGCTGGTGACGTTTCCGATATCGGTATAAAGGCTGTTTGTACTAACCTGACGCAACTAAATATCTCGAAAACAACTCACTGTACGAAAAAGCTGTTCTAGTTGAAACGTCAATACACTACTGGCCATTAAAGTTGCTACACCAAGAAGAAATGCAGATGATAAACGGGTATTCATTGGACAAATATATTATACTAGCACTGACATGTGATTACTCTTTCACGCAATTTGGGTGCATAGATCCTGATAAATCAGTCCCCAGAACAACTACCTCTGGCCGTAATAACGGCCTTGATACGCCTGGGCATTGAGTCAAACAGAGCTTGGATGGGGTGTACAGATACAGCTGCCCATGCAGCTTCAACACGATACCACAGTTCATCAAGAGTAATGACTGGCGTATTGTGACGAGCCAGTTGCTCGACCACCAGGGACCAGAGGTTTTCAGTTGGTGAGAGATCTGCAGAATGTGCTGGCCAGGGCTGCAGTCGAACATTTTCTGTATCCAGAAAGGCCCGTACAGGACCTGCAACATGCGGTCGTGCATTACCCTGCTGAAATGTAGGGTTTCGCATGCATAGAATAAACGGTAGAGCCACGGGTCGTAACAAATCTGAAATGTACCGTCCACTGTTCAAAGTGCGGTCAATGCGAACAAAAGGTGACCGAGACGTGTAACCAATGGCACCCCATACCATCACGCCGGGTGATATGCCAGTATGGCGATGACGAATACACGCTTCCAATGTGCGTTCACCGTGATGTCGCCAAACACAGATGCGACCATCATGAGGCTGTAATCCTCGCAGGGAACAGAAAACTACATTACCATACAAGAGGCTTATTTGACAGACATAGAAATGTCTAGCCATGTTATTTGTACTGTACAATGACATTTACAACACCCAAGTAACGTTTCGACATTAGTGTCAATCGTTAGTACACAACCTCTTACATTTCATCGTAAATGAAATGTAGAATCAAATGAGTCGGCTCTTAATCTGCAAAAACATGCACACTTGTTATCTGTCGATTACAGCGCCATGTACCACGAAAGGAAAACAACGGTTTGAGTAAACAGTACGTATTTTTTGGCGTAGAACCCGAATATATAACAAAATGCAGGAGGGGATTGCCATTTCAAAATACAATCTTGACCCAGCCCACGCAGGAACGGTAGTCAGAAGGTGCCAGTTGTAGAACAGACAGATATACTCTTTACTAATACACTACTGGCCATTAAAATTGCTACACCGCGAAGATGACGTGCTACAGACGCGAAATTTAACCGACAGCAAGAAGATGCTGTGATATGCAAATGATTAGCTTTTCAGAGCATTCACACAAGGTTGGCGCCGGTGGCGACACCTAAAACGTGCTGACTTGAGGAAAGGTTCCACCCGATTTCTCATACACAAACAGCAGTTGACCGGCGTTGCCTCGTGAAACGTTATTCTGGTGCCTCGTGTAAGGAGGAGAAACGCGTACCATCAGGTTTCCGACTTTGATAAAGGTCGGATTGTAGCCTATCGTGATTGCGGTTTATCGTATCGCGACATTGCTGCTCGCGTTGATCGAGATCCAATGACTGTTAGCAGAATATGGTTGGTTCAGGAGGGTAATACGGAACGCCGTGCTGGATCCCAACGGCCTCGTATCACTAGCAGTCGAGATGACAGGCATCTTATCCGCATCGCTGTCACGGATCGTGCAGCCACGTCTCGATCCCCGATTCAACAGGTGGGGGCGTTTGCAAGACAACAACCATCTGCACGAACAGTTTGACGACATTTGCAGCAGCATGGAATATCAGCTCGCATACCATGGCTAGGGTTACCCTTGACGCTTAATCAGAGACAGGAGCGCCTGCGATGCAGTTCTCAACGTCGAACCTGGGTGCATGAATGTCAAAACGTCACTTTTTCAGATGAATCCCGGTTCTGTTTACAGCATAATGATGGTAGCATCCTTGTTTGGCGACATCGCGGTGAACGCATGTTGGAAGCGTGTATTCGCCATCGCCATACTGGCGTATCATCCAGCGTGATGGTATGGGGTGCCATTGGTTACACGTCTCGGTCACCTCTTGTTCGCATGACGGCACTTTGAACAGTGGACATTTCAGATGTGTTACGACCCGTGTTTCTACCCTTCATTCGATCCCTGTGAAACCCTACATTTCAGCAGGATAACGCTGGATACAGAAAATGGTCGACTGCTGCCCTGGCCAGCACATTCTCCAGATCTCTCATCAACTGAAAACGTCTGGTCAATGGCGGCCGAGCAACTGACTCGCACAATACGCCAATCACTACCCTTGATGAACTGTGGTATCGTGTTGAAGCTGCATGGGCAGCTGTACCTGTACACGCCATCCAAGCTCTGTTTGACTCAATGCCCAGGCGTATCGAGGCCGTTATTACGGCCAGAGATGGTTGTTCTGGGTACTGATTTGTCAAGATCTATGCACTCAAATTGCGTGAAAGTGTAATCACATGTCAGTTCTAGTATAATATATTTGTCCAATGAATACCCGTTTATGATCTGCATTTCTTCTTGGTGTAGCAATTTAAATGGCCAGTAGTGTATTTAACTGAATTTACAGCCTTCAGATTTGTTTGACTTATCGCGTAATCGAAATTTAGCTGATCTCTTTTAGTAATCATGTGAATAACTTCACACTATTCCTTATTCAGGGTCAACTGTCGCTTTTCGCACCACACAGATATCTTATCTAAATCGTTTTGCAATTCGTTTTGGTCATCTGATGACTTTACAAGACGGTAAATTACAGCATCATTTGCAAATAATCTAAGACAACTACTCAAATTGTCTCCTATATGGTTAATATACAGGGTGTTACAAAAAGGTGAAACGTCCCCTTTTAACAATTATACACGAGACTGTGCTTAAACTGACACACAATATTTTGTTAGCGCAACGCAATCTGACTTTCAAAATTCCCTACAAAAGAATGGCCCTGACTAACATTAAACTATACCTTTCACAAATCACTTACCTCACAAAAATCTTCGCTGCTCAAGCTACTGCAATACAGCGAGCGCCACTACTGCCAGCTAAATAAAAGATTCAAACTACTAAAGGCACTAACTACTGATAGGGATAGTTAGCAAATGAAAGATATTAATAGAGAACAAACAATGTATTTACCTTAATATCATCACAAGTCATAATATATATATCAGTTCATGACAAATTGCAAACCTCCGCCATCTCTCTCCCCACATCCACCACTGCTGGCGGCTCACCTCCAACTGCGCAACGCTACGCGCTGTTCACAGCCAGCTGCCTAACACTACAATGGCGAGTATTACAACAATGCAAAGCAGCCACAGACTGCACACAGCACAGCCAGTGATTGTCATACAGAGGTGGCGTTACCAATAAAAAACATAAACAGCCTACTTACATAGAGAAAACATAAACAGCCTACTTACATAGAGAAAACATAAACAGCCTACTTACATAGAGAAAACATAAACAGCCTACTTACATAGCCCCCATGCTCCCCACAAAAATTTTTACAAATGGTGTTGGGCACTGGCCAATACAGATTTGACAAAAATTTTTCACAATTACAGTAACAAAGATATAAAATGCACACACTTATTAATATTATGTTGGTCAAAAGATCAAAATTTCTCACAGTCCATAGAGACAGTCCACATTGTTCATCACAGTAAAAATGCAGAGTTTTTCTCAAAGTCCAAGCAGTAAAAGAAAATGCACATAGAAGTAGTGGATTTCCATGCAGTGTTGAAGAAGCAGTGTTGTCCTTCCAATGGAAAGACAGTGCTGACTCTCGACATGCAGACAGGTAATGGTCCACAACAGAGCAAACCCACAGCAGAGTCATTCGAAGTTCTGACGAATATTGGTCATCACAGAGCAGACCCACCGTAGTCCTTGTAGAGATAATGGTATTGGTGGGCCACCAGAGGTGCAGACCCACTGTAGTCCTTGTAGAGATAATGGTATTGGTGGGCCACCAGAGGTGCAGACCCACTGGAGTCCTTGTAGAGACGGCCAGCAGCCATCTGTTGCGACTGTGCAGGTGCACAATCACCCTCGAAGAGTCTTGCGGACAATATAGCAAGTCCATAAACCACCACTTGTGCACTCACAAAGTTTTTGGAATTGTCCTTAGAACCAGCAATGCTGTTATCCAGTCCCTTGCAGAATTATTAAGACACGTGCAAACACTAACAGTCCCTACTTCTCACATATTGTCCACATACTATGACCAACAGAAACGTGTGCAGTGAAATGTAACTAACAAGTTAATAATGTCATGAACTGGTGACAATTACAATTTTATAACATAAGAATACAATTACAAAGGTACAAAATACATCATTAAAAACATAATAATACAGATAACATTTGTAGTACAGGCTTTACAAAAGAATAGAAATAAACATATACATCAGTGTTACAAAAATAGTGACATAAGTACATACATAAAATAATGAGAATAGTTTTCGAAACATTAATTTCACACATGAACATTGAAACAGAACAGAATTGTAAACAACTTTACAAAGAAAATAACATATTATTAATGCAACTTATATTTGAGGATAACAGTATTCCTCCTCATAGTGAATATAGCTTAGTATTAGAAGAGAAAAAAATTCTATGAAACAGTACACAGAGACAGGAAGAAAACAAATACTCAAGGGTACACAAACACATAGTGGGATAACACCAATAGGAAAGGACAGGGTTCGTTTTCAGTGTAACATTTGGTACTGCAGTCCAACCCAAAACTTCATATATCTTTCCTCTTATTTCATCCTTTGTTTCCACCAAAAAAAATTCTATCTAAGCATGCTTTCTGTGTTCTATTCATATTTCTTTCAATATAATTATTTCTCAGTGTACAATACTCATTTTGGCCCAAATCTTTTTCATATTGTCCATAGTCAGTTTCTTATATAGTCTACCCCCTCTTAAGCTAACTTAAATCTACTGAGCTCAGATGCTAAACTAAGGGACGAGGGAATGCAGCATCACATAACAAATCAACACAAACAGCAATGCAAAAAAATGCAAATTGGCAAAGCTAGCAGCATAAATGAGCAAAAGTCAAATTCAATAACACTATGCCTGGCAAACAGCAGCAACTTATACCTAAACATGACATAGCGCAAGCAGAAAAAATATTACACTAAACAACAATGCAGATAAGGGAAATGTATCATCTTAATGTCTATGTAATTAAAGTGGTGCACCACAAGAAGTTATTCTACCAAAAAGTTACCAATTACTTGAAAAGAAAATTATGAATGCAGTTACTAGTTCCTTCTTATTGTTCTTTCCTTTCCAAGTGCTCCTTTTTTAAAGAATGTGGATCATAAAATAATTATTTAATAGATCTGTTGACAGAAAGTGTTCACATTAGCAAATGCATTTTATTTTATAAAAGCAATGCTGCAACACAGCTGGAAAACAGATGTCAAATGAAATAAGCAACTATGAAAAGCAAAGCATAAAAATATCATTCAATAGTCATGTGACATTTCGTTAGTTAGTAGAAATTCTCTCAACTCTCATAGAAAGACGCTTGTCATAATCAGGTGTGCAGATGTAAAAATATTTCTTGTCATTTTATTAGGCATTTCAGTAAATATCGTAAATTAAGAGCTAGTGTAATCATATGTTTTCAAGTTCGACCGTGTCGTTTTTGCGATGCTTTCTCTAAAGGAATGACAATGGCCAGGATAATGGCCTTCCCTTTCTTTTTTTTTCTTCCTGTGCTCTGAAAGGCATGCGCTAATGACTTTTTCTCCAGGCGTCTGACACAGCTGGGTGCCCGCGACGCATTACGTACAGGTGGTCACTTAACTTTCGTACGGAAATATTTACGACAGCAATTTTCGCTAAAGTGACAGTCTCACATAAAAATACTTCACAGATCAAGAATTAGCGTTGCAAATCTGTAGAAACAAAATCCTATGAATATAACAGTGTCCAAAAAATGTTCAGTGGCATTGTGATACATTCACGCATTTCATAACTCTTAAAGTACGATTCTTGGTTTCCAACATCCTTTTTCACAAGTCAAGAGTCCCTACCCACTATTCATTACTCCTTACCTTATTACACATATACGTATCCATCGACACTCGTCAATATTTCGTCATTATAAATATGAAGCATAATCAAATAACTCATATAGTAGCCTCAGCCTATTAATCGTAAACATACCTCAGCAGCATAATACACATCGTCGTGGTAAAAATAACATCATAACACCTCAGTCAAATCTCAAAATCGTCGTAGCTTCCTCCAATAATTAAAAAAAAATTCTCTGCTCATGTCAAAAGTGTCATCTGCCTCAAACGTACTTTAAAAATCATAATCCCTTTACCAAATACATCATTCAAAGCTCTCATAGTATCACAATGGTTCCGAAAAAATATGAACAGTTTCACAAAGTACAGACAAAATACAGTTTCATAAGTGTGAAGTTATTCAACTGTGTAATTGCGTAAACATGTGTCACTGACGTAGTAAAAAAATGTTTATCTCTCAGTTAAATGATCAGATAGCTGTGTAATTTGTGTGTTAGAGAAATATGGTACCGATGTGTAAAGTTGTATAAGCAAATACCATATTAGCTAGGGTTCCTTGTGGTTGCCACACACATGGTACACAAAGTAAGCGTGTACCCCCCTGAGGATTAATGTAATTATACCCTCAGGTGTTACAGATTACAGCAATGAAATGAAATGTATCACTGAAAACTTTCTTTGTAATTCAAAAATCTTTAAAAATAAATGTTTTAAGTACAAAATTAATCACTGAAATGCGTGTCCTGTAGCGCTAAATGTGCATATTGTTGTAAGATAATCTCTGTGAAAGTGTCGTAGTTATTTTCCTCCAAAAGCTAAGTTCTGCAGAAGCCAATGTTCTTACCTCATGATAAACAAAAGTGAAATGCTTTGCGTATAGATATCATACTTATTACGCTTATTGCCGTGATGAAGAAAGTACTGTGCTGTAACGTATTGTTGTGCTACAGAAAAGGCTGTCTCCTTGTAGCTATACCATAAAAGTTACTATTAAAACATGTTTTACTTTCCAGAATAATACAGAAAAACTGTGCAGATATAAAACAGAAACACCGCAAAATCAACATTGTAAATTGTCACTCATTAGTAGCGTCGTGATAAAATCGTGTAGCTGTCACATAAACTAACCACTCTGTCGTCTGGTATCTCACAGAAAGTACTTTAAACCCAGAATGTATTTTCAAGTAAACCAAAATGTTGCATTAAAATCTCATTAGCAGTACTGGTAAATGTTCTAATCATGCAACTAACAAGCAAGAATGTACACACACAATTACACTGTGTCGTCTGTTCGCAATAACAATGCATTCGTAATTTCTGTTTAAATAATTTCTCTTGGTTCTTGGCTGGATATTTAACTTCAAACATTGTTGCATGGTAACAGTTTCTAAAGCATACTAGTAACGTGAAGTGAAACGTTTTATGGCAAAGACAAAGTTAAAAGACAGATTATCTGTCAATAAACGGTTTTACATGTGAAATGTGGTGTAAACCTTTACTCTTCCTAGTACTCAGAGTTTCAACTTGAACGGAATTAGCATGCGGTATACGTCGGTGAGGAGTGCTAAAATTTTTCTCAAGGTTAGCGTCTTATGTTATTTTTCTCGGAGCCACCTGGCGCACGCGGCTGCCTGCTGTGTGAGTCATTGTCTGTTTCTTTGTTGGCGCGCGTCGTTACTGGGATTAGGAGACCTAACTTCTACAAATTCACCGTGCCGAGAGGGCCCTGCCCTGTTTAAATCCCGCCAGTTCTGATGCAATTCAGGTCTGTCGTTACGATCACATCGTCTGTCGTCATGTCGGTAGATTCCATAGTTTCTTTCTTGTCGGTCACATGGTGGAGAATTTCTCCTTGAATCGTAACTGCGTGCTGATCCGTTACGTCTAAAATTATTCTGTCTCCCTTGATAATAATAGTTCTGATTACCATATTGTCTGTTTCTATGGTTATCTCTGTCATATTCATTACTACGGAAATGCGATCTTTCTCTGTAACTATTACTCTGCCAATGGTTGTCATATGGGCGGTGTCTGTTTTGGTCACGATTTGCGTTGTAAGAATAGGCTTGTCGTGGCCAGTTATTGTTTCTGTCGTCACGGAATTGTGACGGATGTGACCTGTAATTGTTGTGTCCTTGTTTTCGCGTTCCGCGATTATCAGTGTCAATTTCTAATTCTTGTAACAGTCCCTGAAAAGCTTCAATGTCGTCTTTGCAACGTCCTGCTAAAATAATATGTCGTAAATGTTTAGGCAGTTTGATTAAGCAAATGCGGATGAGTTCTGAGGGGCTGTATGGGTTTGACAGGTATTGATTCTTGTGCAACATGTCTTCAAAATATTCCACAAGACTGGAAAATTCAGATTGTTCGAAGTGTTTCATCATTATGATGTTATGTTTTACACGGTCTTGTGTAGCTTGAGACCAATACGCTGAGAGGAAGGCATGATAAAAATCTCCTTCACTGTGACAATCGTGAATGACCGATCGCATTCTTACACCTGGTTCATTCTCTAAGTAGCCACACATAAATTCTAACCTGTGCTCCAATGACCAGTTGGGAGGGAAACAATGAGAGAATTGATGGAGCCACGCTTGTGGATGAATGTCGTTGGCAGAATTCTTAAACGTTTTGAATTTACGTGTAGTAATGAACAGCTTATAGTCAAAATCATCGTGTCTGCGAGTAGCATCTCGGTCATAGTTACGTCGTGTCGGCGGTTCCATCTCAAAATTCGGTGTACCTTGCCAATTTCTTTCATAATTACCGAAATGCCCTGTGTTATTATTTTGTGGCTTTTGCGTATTTCTAAGTTCCTCTTCCCGTGTTGGAGCGCGAGTGTCTTCTGAAATACGTAATTCTTGTATTACCTGTGTCAGCTGATCTTGTACTTCCCGGATTTCTCTTTGGTGTTGCGTATCAATTTGATTCAGATTTTGTTTCAGTTTCCTAATTTGTTCGCTCTGTTCTGTGTCATTGAAGACTACCGGTTTTGCGTCATTCAGATTATCATCTACCTTCGTAGATAAATTATTTAGCTGATCCGAAAGTTCAACTACTTTCTCTGATAATGAACACATTTCCTCAGTGTGTTTTTCTGAACCAAGTTTCAGAGTGTCCATTTGTGTTGAAATCGAATCTACTGTGTCCTTTAAGTTTTCCTGAGTTATTGCAAGTTGCGTAACCGAATCGGTAGATGCAACTGAGTCAATTTTAGCCCACAAGGTCTCATGATTTTCATGAACAATGGCTTGCAGTTCTTTTATGGCTGCTTCGTGATTCTGTAATGCATTTTCATGCCGCGAAAAAATAGGTTGAAAATGCTCACAAATTTGTGTTTTTACGTCATTACACACTTTCTGACATTTCGATTCAATGTTATGTAACTCAGCAGTTAAATCCTCACGTGTTCGTTCAAGAGTTTGCACCAATGAGTCTAACTTTTTAAGATTTTGTTCCATTGTGTCTAACTTTTGAAGCTTTTGCTGTGTTTGTCTCTGATTTTGTTCCATTGTGTCTAACTTTTTGAGATTTTGTTCCACTGTGTCTAACTTTTTAAGATTTTGTCCCATTTGTCTCTGATTTTGTTCCATTTGTTGCATTAATTGCAATAATAATGTATTAGTGTCTGGAATCTGTTTCTCTACGCTTTTCGGCAGTGCATTTGCACCGGCAACATTCACATTTTGACAAGCAGAAAATGCGTCTCGACTTATTTGAGAAAACGGTGATAACCCAAAACCTGAATCTACAGTATTTGCGAAATTGTGTCCTGTCATTTCGGATTCCTGAGGCGAGCTGTTGCCGACCGATCGATCGATAATGCTTCCCTCTTCACTAATTGTTTCACTGTCCGTGCCATTGTTTGCCGCCCGCTCCATTTCCCTATGCACGATTACCAAATTACTACTTTGAACATCAGTTAATTCATTACTCTGCGGCGCTAACACACTGCCTTCGTCTTCACTGTCATTTCTCAGTTTACTTTGGAGCCTAGTATTACGTTTTTCACACGCCGTTATTGTCACAGTATTTCACACGACAACACAGAAAAACACAATTTGAAGAGCAAAATAAAATAACGTAGCAATGGAAATAATGTCTAGTTAATTGCAGCTGCGAAATACTTGGTGCAAATCTACATGCATGCCACAACTGTTTTACTCTACAACAATGAAAACTACAACTAAAATGGAGATTCTCTCTACAATTACGCGCTAGCAATAAACAAAAGCTACACTAAATACACAAACTACAAGAAAAAAATCAGAAGATTCCAGTGAGGTATCCTAGGCTAAGGGTCGACATATGAAACGTCCCCTTTTAACAATTATACACGAGACTGTGCTTAAACTGACACACAATATTTTGTTAGCGCAACGCAATCTGACTTTCAAAATTCCCTACAAAAGAATGGCCCTGACTAACATTAAACTATACCTTTCACAAATCACTTACCTCAGAAAAATCTTCGCTGCTCAAGCTACTGCAATACAGCGAGCGCCACTACTGCCAGCTAAATAAAAGATTCAAACTACTAAAGGCACTAACTACTGATAGGGATAGTTAGCAAATGAAAGATATTAATAGAGAACAAACAATGTATTTACCTTAGTATCATCACAAGTCATAATATATATATCAGTTCATGACAAATTGCAAACCTCCGCCATCTCTCTCCCCACATCCACCACTGCTGGCGGCTCACCTCCAACTGCGCAACGCTACGCGCTGTTCACAGCCAGCTGCCTAACACTACAATGGCGAGTATTACAACAATGCAAAGCAGCCACAGACTGCACACAGCACAGCCAGTGATTGTCATACAGAGGTGGCGTTACCAATAAAAACATAAACAGCCTACTTACATAGAGAAAACATAAACAGCCTACTTACATAGAGAAAACATAAACAGCCTACTTACATAGAGAAAACATAAACAGCCTACTTACAAAGGTACGGCCAAACTTTCAGGAAACATTCCTCACACACAAAGAAAGAAAATATGTTATGTGGACATGTGTCCGGAAACGCTTACTTTCCATGTTAGAGCTCATTTTATTACTTCTCTTCAAATCACATTAATCATGGAATGGAAACACACAGCAACAGAACGTATCTGCGTGACTTCAAACACTTTGTTACAGGAAATGTTCAAAATGTCCTCCGTTAGCGAGGATACATGCATCCACCCTCCGTCATATGGAATCCCTGATGCGCTGATACAGCCCTGGAGAATGGCGTGTTGTATCACAGCCGTCCACCATACGAGCACGTAGAGTCTCTACATTTGGTACCGGGGTTGCGTAGACAAGAGCTTTCAAATGCCCCCATAAATGAAAGTCAAGAGGGTTGAGGTAAGGAGAGCGTGGAGGCCATGGAATTGGTACATACTGACGAAACTAAAATGAGCTCTAACATGGAAATTAAGCGTTTCCGGACACATGTCCACATAACATCTTTTCTTTATTTGTGTGTGAGGAATGTTTCCTGAAAGTTTGGCCGTACCTTTTTGTAACACCCTGTAGATCAGGAACAACGGAGGGCCTTGGGGAACGCCGGGTATTACTTCTGTTTTACTCAATGACTTTCCGTCTATTACTACGAACTGTGACCTTTCTGACAGGAAATCACGAATCCAGTCGCACAACTGAGGCGATACTCCGTAGACACGCAGTCTGGTAAGAAGACGCTAGTGAGGAACGGTGTCGAAAGCCTTCTGGAAATCTAAAAATATGGAATCACTTTGACATTCCCTGTCGATATCATTTATTACTTCATGAGTACAAAGAGCTAGTTGTGTTGCACAAGAACGACATTTTCTGAATCCCCGCTGACTATGTGTCAATAAATCGTATCCTTCGAGGTACTTCACAATGTTCGAATACAGTATATGTTCGAAAACCCTACTGCAAATCGAAGTTAGTGATATAGGCCAGTAATTCAGCGGATTACTCCTACTTCCCATTTTGGATATTGGTCTGACTTGAGCAATTTTCCAGTCTTTAGGTACGGATCTTTCTGCGAGTGAGTGGTTGTATATAATTGCTAAATATGGAGCTATTTTATCAGCATACTCTGAGAGGAACCTGACTGGTATACAATCTGGACCGGAGGCCTTTCCCTTATTAAGTGATTTAAGCTGTTTTTTTACACCGAGGATATCGACTTCTTTGTTTCTCATCTTGGCAGTTGTTCTTGACTGGAATTCAGGAATATTGACTTCGTCTTCTTTGGTGAAGGAGTTTCGAAAAACCGTGTTTGATAACTCTGCTTGGCACTGTCATCGGTGACTTCACCGCTGTTATCGCGCAGTGAAGGTATCGATTGTGTCTTGCTACTGGTGTGCTTTATGTATGACCAGAATCTCTTTGGGTTTTCTGCCAAATTTCGAGACAGAATTTCTTTGTGGAAATTATTAAAAGCATCTCGCATTGAGGTACACGCTATATTTCAAACTCCTGTAAAACTCTGCCAATCTTGGGGATTTTGCGTTCTTTTAAATTTGGCATGCTTTTTTCGTTGTTTCTGCAACAACGATCTGACTCGTTTTGTGTACCATGGGGGATCAGTACCATCACTTATTAATTTATGTGATATACATCTCTCAATTGCTGTCGATACTATCTCTTTGAAAACATTCCACAACTTTTCTATACTTACATCATCAGATCGAAAGGAGTGAAGACTGTCTCTTAAAATGCGTTAAGAGCGTTTTTATCAGCTTTTTTAAATAGATATACTTTGCGTTTCTTTTTGATGGTTGTAGGAGTTACAGTATTCCGCCTATAAACTACTGCCTTGTGGTCGCTAATTCCTGTATTCCTCACCATCCTCACTTTTTGTCCAGGATTATTTGTTGCTAAGATGTCAAGTTGCTGCTGAAGATTAGATGGGTAGATCACATAACTAATGTGGAGGTAATGAATAGAATTGGGGAGAAGAGGAGTTTGTGGCGCAAGTGACTAGAAGAAGGGATCGGTTGGTAGGGCATATTCTGAGGCATCAAGGGATCACCAATTTAGTATTGGAGGACAGCGTGGAGGGTAAAAATCGTAGATGGAGACCAAGAGAGGAATACACTAAACAGATTCAGAAGGATGTAGGTTGCAGTAGGTACTGGGAGATGAAGAACCTTGCCCAGGATAGAGTAGCATGGAGAGCTGCATCAAACAAGTCTCGGGACTGAAGATCACAACAACAATAAGAGGTCAAGTATGCTTTCGCAACCATTTACGCTTCGAGTGGGATCATGAACTAATTGTTCAAAACATTTTTCTGAGAAAGCATTCTGTACAATTTCGGATGACGCTTTATGCCTGCCGCCGGCAGTAGATCGAGGGTAGATTGAAGTCACGACCGACTATAATTGTATGAGCGGAGTACTTATTTGAAATGAGACTCAAGTTTTCTTTGAACTGTTCAGCACCTGTATCTTCTGATTCGGGGGATCGGCAAAACGTTCCAATTCCAGTTGTCCATTGTCCAGTGGCGTCGCATTTTACACCTCGAGCGTCACTTAGCACTAACTACAAGAATGTGTGGCTTATGAGAAGCTGCTCGACCGTTGCTCCTCATTGTTATACTCTCGGCACACAGTCACTGTGCTAGCTGGACTGCTGGTAGCTCTTTGAAACTCACGACTGATTCCTTCCCACATTTCATACGTTTTTTACAGCCTCCCTCCGCAATGCAGGACGGTTCCTGACCGTCTATACATGATCTCTGCCTGGTCTCGGTTTCGCTGTATTTGTTCCTTTGTCTTACTAACAACTGAAGTCCTGGGCAGCTTTAGGAAGTTTCATATGTCCCTGATGGATTTGCTACTCGGGTGACATCCAGCAACGAGTCCACATTCGAAGTCACTGAGCTCTCCTGCCCTCCCATTCTACTGTTAGTTCTTCTCTGCTGACAACACAATACTCCCCGCCACCTTCCATACTGGCTGGTCAACCGATTAGCACACTGGACTCACTTTCGGGAGGACGACGGTTCAAACCCGCGTCCGGCAATTTCGATTTAGGTTTTCCGTGATTTCCTTAAATCGTTCCAGGCAAAAAGGCAGCATGGTTCGTTTAAAAGGGCACGGCCGACTTCCTTCCCCATCCTTCTTTAACCCGATGGGGCCAATGACCTAACTGTTTGGTCCCCTCCCCCAAATCGACCAACCAATCAATTGGCGGGCCAGACTCTTGTGGCCGGCCGCTGTGGCCGAGCGGTTCTAGACGTTTCAGTCCGGAACCTCCAGCTGAAATACACTGCCGAATAACTGGCACCACACAGGGAAGCCGTACCGTACACTGCATGCAAACAAGCTCCACACATCCCCCACAGAGTGAGATGATCTATGACCGATCTCCCACTACTGTATAACGATCTTGATTGTTCCAGGAATGTAGCAGCTGCAGCAACTGGGACACATCGCCATCGCTTGTCACGGTAATGATGCATGATACCTATACTAACAAATCCAACCTTGCATGAGGTATCGCAGCTAGGAAGCCACTACTGCTCTTACTACCCATCCCACTGTCGCAGAGGTTTTTTTCCCACGGCACGAGCCATGGCACTTTTTTCCCTCTGCTCATCAAATCGCTACCCTCACTCGCGTTTCGTCCACTATCTATCACCTGATGGGCCGTGTTAATGCGTAGCCTTACCCAGACGCATGGACAACATCACAGCCGAGCATCCTGTGATCCACTTACTAGATAACTAACATGTTTACGGAGGTGACAGTAGAACTTTTGGTGTGGTCACCACGTTGGTGCGGGCGTGGAGGCGCCCCATCTCTAGTCCGGAACCGCGATGCTGCTACGGTCGCAGGTTCGAATGCTGCCTCGGGCATGGATGCGTGTGATGTCCTTAGCTTAGTTAGGTTTAAGTAGTTCTAAGTCTAGGGGCTGATAACCTCAGATGTTAAGTCCCATAGTGCTTAGAGCCATTTGAACCATTAGACTCTTGTGACATCCAGAGGTCAATTCCGCATTACGTATGGGTCACCGGATACCTTTGGCCATCCAGTGTACATGCATTCTGCAGTCGCGAAGTAGCCCACATTTATTGCCCATTTTTCGTTAGACGGAAGTAAACAATGGCTGCCCCTACTGCTAAGCTCCGTCCTGTCATTTGGCACCGCTGTTGTCAGAAATAACTGTAAGTAAACGCAAACTACGGTCGCGAAAATTTTTCATACGAGTAAACGCCGTTTACAGATTAAGCGATTTATCAACTCACCAACGGAACATAAAATAACTTCATTTTGTTGCAGATGGCAAGTTGTACAACAAAATAAAGGAAGGTGCTACGGAATCTAATATTCTAAAAATTAGATAATAATCAAAATAGGCATAAATTTTTAACATTAATTTCCTTATAACTACTACTATTTAAAATATATTTGCATTTTACAGAACTTACGTTGATGGTGCAAGGCTACTGAACGGTGTTTGGTCATTAAAAACATCACGTGTTCGCGTAATAGGAGGGCCGGAATTCCCACACAGTCGCTTGTAACTTTTCGATTCGGTGATTTGTGTGTCGAAGTCCTTGAACTGCGTATCGAAATAACAGTACTTTGTGCCAGAATCGTTTAATGCGGGTTCTGTACATTCAGTTTTTTGCTCGCTGTGACAGATGCGTTGGGAATGATTCTGAATTATTAGACGATCCTACAGTACAACTGAATGAATTTGATACAGTCGATGATTATGTGTGCTATAAGCTTACTGTCACAGAGAAGACATTTGAGTGATGGATCCGAATTCAAAAAATCACACCGACGAAGACAACGGCGACAACTTTGATGGTGAGAGGACACCGGAAGCTCTGTTCTCGTTGGGTCAAAAATTCAGAACGTTATGAAAAGAATTCGCAGCTATTTGCATGCGCATTCAAAGGCCGACACGAATAAAATAATGGACGATACATACATTCTGTTCAAAATTTGATGGTGAAAAATGCACTGCTAAAATAATAAAACTTTTCTTAAAAAAAAAGTCTTATACTGTGTATAAATTTTCAGTACGCAGTGCATAATTTCCAGTATGAAATTTCACCAGGAAATCGAATTAGTACAGTATAATAAAATTTGATGACGTCGAAATATGCATTTTTCTTCGTGCATGCTTCGTTTAACACGAAGTACTTTCAACACGAAAAAATGTTTCGATTCTCCCACAGTTTCAAATTATATGTTTTTCAGTGCATGAGGTTTTAGAGGGCCAACGGCCTTGCCGCAGTGGTAACGCCGGTTTCCGTCAGATCATGGGTCTCGGCCAGCACTTGGATGGGTGACCTTCCGGGTCTACCGAGCACTGTTGGCAAGCGATGTGCAACTCAGCCCTTGTGAGGCCAATCGAGGAGCTACCTGGCTGATTATTAGCGACTCCGGTCAAGAAAAGTGACAACGGTCTGGAGAAGGGCGTGTTGACTGCATGCCCCTCCACGTCCGCATCCGGGGACGCCTATCAGCTGAAGATGAGGCGGTGGTCAGTCGGTACCGTTGGGCCTTCTAGGGCCTGTTGAGTCGGAGAGACTTTACTTTTAGACGCCACTTTTGGCCTGTGTAAGCATACCGACTTACAAGCAGTTTAAGTAAATCCGTCAGTGACATGGGGCTATAATTACTCGAGTCTGTTCGACGATCCCTCTTAAAAAGAGGAATAATTTACGTGTTTTTTCTTTCAAAACCTTGGAACGTTTGGCTATTCCAGCAATCTACGAAACAACTCCTACTGGAGGAGAAAGAAGTGCTTTTGCTTAACCCATACCGAATCGTACACTTATCCCAACAGAAACCTTTCCTCTGCTGAGCGACTGTAGTTGATTTTCTATTCTGTGACCACCTAAGTCAATACCTGCCATTTCGACATTTGCGCATCGATTGAAAGGAAAAACTGTATCACGGCATTCTAGAGTGAAACCATTTCGAGATACCGATTTCGGTATTTTTACCTTACCTCTGCCATCCTCCTTTTTGGCACCACTATGATCACAGACCGACTCTGTAGATGACTTTGATCACTTTACGTAAGAACGAAACTTTTTACGATTATTGTCAGTTCGGGACACAGCGCTTTACTCGTTCATATAACGCTTCTCGCATTGCTGAAAGAGGTTACATGCTTGATTCTGCATCCACCCGTCGCCCTGAGATAAACTATTGAAGTCAGGCGTGGGGGGTCACCGTCAGATAAACTATTGAAGTTGAAACGTCCCCTTAGAAAAATTATGCATCACTGTGCTTAAACTGACACACAGTATTTTTAGCGCAACGCAATCTGACTTTCAAAAATCCCTACAAAATAATGGCCCTGACTAACATTAACCTATACCTTTCACAAATCACTTACCTCACCGAAAATCTTCGTTACTCGAACAACTGCAATACAGCGAGCGCCACTACTGCCAGCTAAATAAAAGATTCAAACTACTGAAGGCACTAACTACAGATAGGCATAGTTCGCAAATGAAAGATTTTGATAGAGAACAAACAATGTATTTACCTTAATAGTCATAATATATATAGCAGTTCATGACATCCATTCGTACAAATGTACTGTTTCTGATGGACACACCTCCAGATTATCCATTCTCAAAAATCCGCCATCTCACTTCCCCACATCCACCACTGCTGGCGGCCCGCCTCCAACTGTGCAATGCTGCGCGCTGTTCACATCCAGCTGCCCAACACTACAATGGCAGACAACAATGCAAACTAGCCACAGACTGCACACAGCACAGCCAGTGATTTTCATACAGAGCACTACGAGGTGTTACCAATATAAAAACCTAAACAGCCTACTTACATAGCCCCCATGCTCCCCACAAAAAAAATTTTACAAATTGTTTTGGGCAGTGGCCAATAATGATTTGATAAAATTTTTCATAATTACAATAACAAAGAAATCAAATGCACACACTTATAGATACAACGTTGGTCAAAAGCTAAAATTTTCTCACAGTCCCATAAAGACAGTCCTGATCATTCATCACAGTAAAATTACAGTGTTTTTTTTCTGAAAGTCTGAGTAGTAAAAGAGAATGCACACGGAAGTAGTGGATTTCCATGCCATCTTGAAGAAGTAGTGTTGTCCTTCCAACGGATAGACAATGCTGACTCTTGACATGCACACAGGTAATGGGCCACAACAGAGCAAACCCACAGCAGAGTCAGTCGAAGTTTTGAAGATTATTGGTAGGTAGGCCATCACAGAGCAGACCCACTGTAGTCCTGGTAGAGATTACGGTATTGGTGGGCCACCAGAGCTGCAGACCCACTGCAGTCCTTGTAGAAATAATGGTATTGGTGAGTCATCAAAGGTGTAGACCCACTGTAGTCCTTGTAGAGATGGCCAGCAGCCATCTGCTGCGACTGTGCAGGTGCACAATCACCATCGAAGAGTCTTGCGGACAATATAGCAAGTCCATAAACCACCACTTGTGCACTCACAAAGTTTTTGGAATTGTCCTTAGAACCAGCAACGCTGTTGATCAGTCCCTTTCTGAATTATTAACACACGTCCAAACACTAGCAGTCCCAACTTCTCACATATTTTGCATACACTATGACCATCAGAAATTTGATGAACTTTTGTCAATTACAATTTTATAACATGAGAAGACAATAACAAAGGTACAAAATACATTATTAAAGAACATAACAATACAGATAAAATTGTAGTAGTACAGGCTTTACAAAAGAATAGAAATAAACAGATCCATCAGTGTTACAAGAATTATGACATAAGTGAATATATAAAATAACGAGAATAGTTTTTGAAACATTAATTTCACACATGAGCATTAAAATAGAAGAGAATAAATAATGTCTAAACATCTTTACAAAGAAAATAACATAGTATTTGAAAAATTCTACAAGATAATTCTTATTAGCTAAACACATAAAGACAGGAAAAAGACAAATACACAAGGGTGCATAAACACATAGCAGAGTAACACAGGAGAAAAGGACAGGGTTTGTTTTCAGTGTAACATTTGGTACTGCAGTCAAACGCAAAACTTCATTCCATAGATCTTTCGTCTTATTTCAACATTTGATTCCTCCAAAAAAAATCCTATCCAAGCATGCTTTTTGTATTTATATGTTCACATATTTCTTACCTCATTATTTATTTTCCATTATCTTACCTCATCATTTATTTCCAAGAAAATCCTACCTATACCTGCTATCTGTACTTTTTTCGTATAACTTCTCAATGCATTTCTTCCAATTCATCGCAACTCATTCTCTTATATAGTCTAACCCCTCTTACGCTAACTTACATCTACTGAGCTCAGATGCTAAACTAAGGGACGAGGCAATGCAGCAGCACAAAACAATTAACACAAACAGCAATGACAAAAAAAAATGGAAATTGGCAAAGCAAGCTGCAGTAAATATAATAATTTATATCTAACCATGACAAAACCACAAGCAAAAAAATATTACAGTAAAGATGGCCATGTCTAATACCTATGTCAGATCTTAACACTAGAGTGATGCATCACAAAACCTTACTCTGCACAAAAGTTACCAAGTTGTTAAAAAAATTATTTATGCAATTCCTGTGAAGGGAAATGTCTATTTGTGCTCTCTTTGCTAAGAAAGTATATCATAAACATATTCGTTACTGGGTCTGTAGACAGAAAATAGTGATATTAGTACATCTATTAAACTTTATTTTAACCAATGCTGCAGTGCAGCTAGAAACTAGATATTAAACAAAATGAGCAATCTCACAACTACAAAGACAATAGATATATAATGTTTCTCATCATTTCATTAGGCATTTCAGTAAATATCATAAATTACGAGCTCCACAGTGTAATCATATGTTTTCAAGTTTGCGCGTGTCGTATTTGCCATGCTTTCTACAAAGAAATGTCAATAGCGAGAATAATGGCCTCTTTTTTTTCCACCTGTGCCTCTGAAAGGCACACACTAATGGCTTTTTTCCAGGCGACTGTCACACAGCTGGGTGCCCACGACTCATTACGTGCAGGTGGTCACTTAACTATCTTACCGAAATATTTACGACACCAGTTTGCATTACAGTAACAGTCTCATATAAAAAATTTTACAGGTCGAGAATTTGCATTGCAAATGTATAGTAACAAAATCCTATAAATACAACAGTGTCCAAAAAATTTTCGTCGGCGTTGTGATACATTTACGCATATACATACATTTCATAATTCTGAAAGTACGATTCTTGGTTTCCAACATCCTTTTCCACAAATCAGAGTCCCTAACCACTATTCATTATTCCATACCTTATTATACATATACATATTCATTGACACTTCTTCACTATTTCATCATAAGAAATACGTAGCATAATCAAATTCCTCATATACGGTAGCATCATCTTATTGATCATAAACAAACCACAACAGCATAATACACATCGTCGTCGTAAAAATAACATTATAACACCTCAGTCAAATCCCAAAAACGTCGTAGCTTCCTCCAACAATTTCAAACCCTAAAAATTATTCTCTGCTCATTTCAATAGTGTCATCTAACTCAAACGTACTTTAAAAATCATGCTCCCTTACCAAATACATCATTCAAAGCTCTCATAGTATCACAATGGTTCTGAAAAAATATGAACTGTTTACAAAGTACAGACAAAATACAGTTTCATAAGTGCGAAGTGATCCAACTGTGTAATTACGTAAACATTTGTCACTGCCAGCCACGGTGACTGTGCGGTTCTAAGCACTTCAGTCCGGAACCGCATGACTGCTATGGTCGCAGGTTCGAATCCTGCCTCAGGCATGGATGTGTATGATGTCCTTAGGTTAGTTAGATTTAAGTAGTTCTCAGTTCTAGGGGACTGATGACCTCAGATGTTGAGTCCCATAGTGCTCAGAGCCATTTGAGCCGTTTGTCACTGATGTAGTAAAAAATTGTTTGTTTCTGTGTTTAAATAATCAGATAGCTATGTATTTTATGTGTTAGAGAAATATGGTACAGAAGTGTAAAGTTGTATAAGCAAATACCATATTAGCTAGGGCTCCTTGTGCTTGCCAAACACATGGTACACAAAGTAAGCGTATACCCCCCTGAGGATTAATGTAATTACACCCTCAGGCGTTACAGATTACAGCAATGGAATGAAATGTATAAGGGAAAACCTTTGTTTCATTGTAATTCAAAAACCTTTAAAAATAAATGTTTTAAGTACAAAATTAATCACTCAAATATGTGTACCGTAGCGCTAAACTGTGCGTCTTGTTGTAAGATAATCTCTGTGGAAGTGTCGTAGTTATCGTCCTCCAAAAGCTAAGTTCTGCAGAAGTCAATGTACTTACCTCATGATAAACAAAAGTGAAATGCTTTGCGTATAGATCTCTTAGTTATTACGCTT
Organism: Schistocerca serialis cubense; assembly: GCF_023864345.2. Classification (NCBI taxonomy): domain Eukaryota; kingdom Metazoa; phylum Arthropoda; class Insecta; order Orthoptera; family Acrididae; genus Schistocerca; species Schistocerca serialis. Next base: position 933,049,774 of record NC_064638.1, read on the forward strand.
ATTGCCGTGATGAAGAAAGTACTATGCTGTAACCCATTGTTGTGCTACGGAAAAGGCTGTCTCATTGTAGCTATACCACAAAAGTTACTACTAAAACATGTTTTATTTTCCAGAATAATACATAAAAACTGTGCAGATATAAAACAGATACACCGCAAAAGCAACAATGTAAATTGTGCCACACATTAGTAGTGTCGTGATAAAATCTTGTAGTTGTCACATAAACTAACCACTGTGCCATCTGGTATCTCACAGAAAGTACTTTAAATTCAGAATGTATCTTCAAGTAAACCAAAATGTTGCATTAAAATCTCATTAGCAGGACCAGTATATGTCCTAAGTATGTAAGCCGGATGGTCGTTACGTAATCGTGCAACTAACAAGCAAGAATGTACAAATACAACACTGTGTCGTCTGTTCACGATAACAATGCATTCGTAATTTCTGTTTGAAAATGTTCCCTAGGTTCTAGACTGGATATTTAACTTCAAACATTGTTGCATGTTAACAGTTTCTTAAGTCTGACAAAGCATACTAGAAATGTGAAGTGAAAAGTTTTATGGCAAAGACAAAGTTAAAAAGCAGATTATCTTTCAATAAACGGTTTTACATGTGAAATGTGGTGCAATCCTTTACTCTTCCTAGTACGCAGAGTTTCAACCTGAACGTAATTATCATGCGGTATACGTCGATAAGGAACACTGGAATTTTTCTCAAGGTTAGCGTCTATGTTGTTTTTCTCAAGCCCAGCTGGCGCTCGTGGCTGCCTGCGGTGCGAGTCATTGTCTGTTTCTTTGTTGGCGCGCGTCGTTATTAGGATTAGGGGACCTAACTACTACAAATTCACCTTGACGAGAAGGCCCTGCCCTGTTTGAAGCTCGCCAGTTCTGATGCAATTCAGGTCTGTCGTTACGATTATATGGTCTGTCGTCATGTCGGTAGATTCCATAGTTACTTTCTTGCCGGTCACGTGGTGGGGAATTTCTTCCTGAATCGTAACTGTGTGCTAAGTGTTGCGTCTGAAGTTATTCTGTCTCCCTTGATAATAATTGTTTTTGTTCCCATATTGTCTGTTTCTATGGTAATCTCTGTCATATTCGTTACTACAGAAATGCGATCTTTCTCTGTAACTATTATTACTTTGCCAGTGGTTGTCATTTGGGTGGTGTCTGTTTTGGTCACGATTTGCGTTGTAAGAATAGACTTGTCGTGTCCAGTTATTGTTTCTTTTATCGCGGAATTGAGACGGATGTGACCTGTAATTCTTATGTTCCTGTTTTCGCGTTCCGCGATTGTCAGTGTCAATTTCTAATTCTTGTAAGAGTCTCTGAAAAGCTTCAATGTCGCCTTTGCAACGTCCTGCCAAAATAATATGTCGTAAATGTTCAGGTAGTTTGATTAAGCAAATGCTGATGAGTTCTGAGGGGCTGTATGGGTTTGACAGGTACTGACTCTTGTGCAACATGTCTTCAAAATATTTCACAACACTGGAAAATTCAGATTGTTGAAATGTTTCATCATTATGATGCTATGTTTTACTCGGTCTTGTGTAGCTTGATACCAATATGCTGAGAGGAAGGCATGATAAAATTCTCCTTCACTGTGACAATCGTGAATGACCGATCGCATTCTTTCAGCTGGTTCATTCTCTAAGTAGCCACACATAAATTCTAATCTGTGCTCTAATGACCAGTTGGGAGGAAAACAATGAGAGAATTGATGAAGCCACGCTTGTGGATGAATGTCGTTGCCAGAATTCTTAAATGTTTTGAATTTACATGTAGTAATGAACAGCTTATAGTCAAAATCATCATGTCGGCGAGTCGCATGTCGGTCATTGTTACGTCGTTTCGGCGGTTCCATCTCAAAATTCGGTGTACCTTGCCAATTTCTTTCGTAATTTCCGAAGTGCCCTGTGTTATTATTTTGTGGCTATTCCGTATTTCTAGGTCCCTCTTCCCGTATTGGAGCGCGAGTGTCCTCTGAAATACGTAATTCTTGTATTACCTGTGTCAGCTGATCTTGTACTTCCCGGATTTCTCTTTGGTGTTGCGTATTAATTTGATTCTGATTTTGTTTGAATTTCCTAATTTGTTCGCACTCTTCTGTGTCATTAAAGACTACCAGTTTTGTGTCATTCAGATTATCATCTACCTTCGTAGATAAATTATTTAGCTGATCCGAAAGTTCAACTACTTTCTCTGATAATGAACTAATTTCCTCCATGTGTCTTTCTGAACCAATTTTCATAGTATCTACTGTGTCCTTTAAGTTTTCTTGAGTTTTTGCAAGTTGTGTAACCGAATTGGTAGTTGCAACTGAGTCAATTTTAGCTTGAAAGGTGTCATGATTTTCATGACAATAGTTTGCAGTTCTTTTATGGCTGCTTCGTGATTCTGTAATGCATTTTCATGCCGCGAAAAAATAGGTTGAAAATGCTCACAAATCTGTGTTTTTACGTCATGACAGACTCTTTGACATTTCGATTCAATGTTATGTAACTCAGTATTTAAATCTTCACGTGTTTGTTCAAGTGTGGTGTGTAACTTTTGAAGCTTTTGCTGTGTTTGTCTCTGATTTTGTTCCATTTGTTGCATTAATTGCAATAATAATGTATTAGTGTCTGGAATCTGTTTCTCTATGCTTTTTGGCAGTGCATTTTCACCGGCAACATTCACATTTTGACAAGCAGAAAATGTGTCTTGACTCATTTCAGAAAACGGTGAGGACCCAAAACCTAAGTCTACAGTATTTGCAATATTGTGTTCTGTCATTTCGGATTCCTGAGGCGAGCTGTTGCCGACCGATCGATCGATAATGGTTCCCTATTCACTAATTGTTTCATTGTCTACACCATTATTTGCCGCCCTCTCCATTTCCCTATGCACAATTACCAAATTACTACTTCGAATGTCTGTTAATTCATTACACAGTGGTGCTGATAAGCTACGCTCGTCGTCACTATTATTTCTCAGTTTACTTTGGAGCCTAGTGTTACGTTTTTCACACGCCATTATTGTCACAATATTTCACACGATAACACAGAAAAGCACAATTTGAAGAGCAAAAATAAGAGAACATATTAGCATAGCACTGAAAATAATATCTCGTTAATTGCAAGCGCAGCTGCGAAATACTTGGTGCAAATCTACATGCATGCCACAACTGTTTTACTGTACAACAATGAAAGACTGCAACTACAAAGGAGATTCTCTCTACAATTACGCGCTAGCAATAAACAAAAGCTACACTAATTACACAAACTACAAGAAAAAATCAGAAGATTCCAGTGAGGTATCTTCGGCTAACGGTCGACATATGTAACGTCCCCTTAGAAAAATTATGCATCACTATGCTTAAACTGACACACAGTATTTTTAGCGCAATGCAATCTGACTTTCAAAAATCCCTACAAAATAATGGCCCTGACTAACATTAACCTATACCTTTCACAAATCACTTACCTCACCAAAATTCTTCGTTACTCGAACTACTGCTTTACAGCGAGCGCCACTACTGCCAGCTAAATAAAAGTTTCAAACTACTGAAGGCACTAACTACTGATAGGCATAGTTAGCAAATGAAAGATTTTAATAGAGAACAAACAATGTATTTACCTTAATAGTCATAATATATATATCAGTTCATGACAACCATTCGTACAAGTGTACTGTTTCTAATGGACACACCTCCAGATTATCCATTCTCAAAAATTCGCCCTCTCAAATGGTTCAAATGGCTCTGAGCACTATGGGACTCAACTGCTGTGGTCGTAAGTCCCCTAGAACTTAGAACTACTTAAACGTAACTAACCTAAGGACATCACACACATCCATGCCCGAGGCAGGATTCGAACCTACGACCGTAGCAGCAGCGCGGCTCCGGACTGGAGCGCCTAGAACCGCACGGCCACCGCGGCCGGCTTCGCCATCTCACTTCCCCACATCCACCACTGCTGGCGGCCCGCCTCCAACTGCGCAACGTTACGCGCTGTTCACATCCAGCTGCCCAACACTACAATGGTAGACAACAATGCAAACTAACCACAGACTGCACACAGCACAGCCAGTGATTTTCATACAGAGCACTACGAGGTGTTACCAATATAAAAACCTAAACAGCCTACTTACAAAGTCAGACGCGATTCCATGGGAGGGGGGCCGGGAAAGGTGAGACGGCGTGACAGGGGTTGCCAGACACACACACACACACACACACACACACACACACACACACACAATTAGTATACATGTATCAATTTCCAAACTTAACAGCTACTTCAAGAGAACAAAATTACATGAAAACTATGAGTCTCGTGAAAGGCAATGAGTTCTAGAACTTACAAGCTACGTTTAATACAAAATGTTTCTCAGCTGCTTGTGTCATAGGCTGTTTATGTGGATAGATCGCGGCCTGACCAATAACATTCCAGCCAGGTTGGTTGTAAGGGCTTTTATTCGTACAAGGAGCCCGACGCGATTGGCGAGTTCACAAGTGGGACGGGGAAACCACAGGAAGTTGACTAAGGCAAGACAGGTTGCTAAAGCTTTGAAGAAAACGTTCGCACCGTCTGCACTTTTCTGATTGTTTAAAACCACGACGCGTTTCGTCTCCAAGGCTGTTCTTTAGTGGTACATTTCAGCCGTTCTGGTAGATGGTTTTAAATCAACTGAAATTGCAACAGGTGCGGATATTTTCTTCACAGCCATTACCACAATTGCGGAGTCACCACTTGACATGTTCAACATGATGTGCAAGAGATTGGTAAAGGCACTCCACGAAGAAAAATAATTAACAGGAAGGATGACTTCCTGAACATGGGCATATGCTACAGAAAGAAACAGCCCCATCATTTACAGGCTACTACGGTTACAGATTACAGACTGGTGTTCACAGCCGCACAGCTTAGTGAAACACTGTGAGTGCTAACAGCCCCATCATTTACAGGCTACTACGGTTACAGATTACAGACTGGTGTTCACAGCCGCACAGCTTAGTGAAACACTGTGAGTGCTAACTTCGATTTAGTATCGTGTAATTTATGGCGTTATGAAAGTTGTGAGAGTTTTTGTCTGTTATACACTGAAGAGCCAAAAAAACTGGTATTCTTGCCTAATATCGTGTAGGGCCCCCGCGAGCACGCGGAAGTGTCGCAGCACGACGTGGCATGGACTCGACCAATGTCTGACGTAGTTGGCTCAAATGGCTCTGAGCACTATGGGACTTAACATCTGTGGTCATCAGTCCCCTAGAACTTAGAACTACTTAAACCTAACTAACCTAAGGACATTACACACATCCATGCCCGAGGCAGGATTCGAACCTGCGACCGTAGCAGTCGCGCAGTTCCAGACTGAGCGCCTAGAACCGCGAGACCACCGCGGCCGGCTGTCTGACGTAGTGCTGGAGGGAATTGACTCCATGAATCCTGCAGGGCTGTCCAGAAATCAGTAAGAGTACGAGCGGTGGAGCTCTCTTCTGAACAGCATCTTGCAAGGCATCCGAGATATGCCCAATAATGTTCATGTCTCGGGAGTTTGGTGGCCAGCTGAATTGTGCAAACTCAGAAGAGTATTTCTGGGGCTACTCTGTAGTACAGGGTTATTACAAATGATTGAAGCGATTTCACAGCTCTACAATAACTTTATTATTTGAGATATTTTTACAATGCTTTGCACACACATACAAAAACTCAAAAAGTTTTTTTAGGCATTCACAAATGTTCGATATGTGCCCCTTTAGTGATTCGGCAGACATCAAGCCGATAATCAAGTTCCTCCCACACTCGGCGCAGCATGTCCCCATCAATGAGTTCGAAAGCATTGTTGATGCGAGCTCGCAGTTCTGGCACGTTTCTTGGTAGAGGAGGTTTAAACACTGAAATCTTTCACATCACTATGCGTGAAATTTGCCCGCACGCGTTCAACCGTTTCCTCGCTCACTGCAGGCCGACCCGTTGATTTCCCCTTACAGAGGCATCCAGAAGCTTTAAACTGCGCATTCCATCGCCGAATGGAGTTAGAAGTTGGTGGATCTTTATTGAACTTCGTCCTGAAGTATCGTTGCACTGTTATGACTGACTGATGTGAGTGCATTTCAAGCACGACATACGCTTTCTCAGCTCCTGTCGCCAATTTGTCTCACTGCGCTCTCGAGCGCTCTGGCGGCAGAAACCTGAAGTGCGGCTTCAGCCGAACAAAACTTTATGAGTTTTTCTACGTATCTGTAGTGTGTCGTGACCATATGTCAATGAATGGAGCTACAGTGAATTTATGAAATCGCTTCAATCATTTGTAATAGCCGTGTAATTGTGGACTTGTGCGGCGTTGTCCTGCTGGAACTGTCCAACTCCGTCGGAACGTAGAATGGACATGAATGGATGCAGGTGATCAGAAAGGATGCTTCGTGATGGCTGGGTGTTGTGTGCTGTCCTTAGATTAGTTAGGTTTCAGTAGTTCTAAGTTCTAGGGGACTTATGACCACAGCAGTTGAGTCCCATAGTGCTCAGAGCCATTTTAGAAAGGATGCTTACGTACGTGTCACCTGAAAGAGTTGTATCTAGACGTGTCAGGGGTCCCATATCAACAACTGCACACGCCCCACACCATTACAGAGCCTCCATCGGCTTAAAAACTCCCCCGCTGACACGCAGGGTCCATGGATTCATGACGTTGCCTCCACCCCCGTACATGTCCATCCGCTCGATACAATTTGAAACGTGGCTCCTCCGACCAGGCAACAAATTTCCGGTCTTCAACAGTCCAGCGTCGGTGTTGACGGACACAGGCGAGGCGTAAAGCTTTGTGTCGTGCAATCATCAAGGGTACAGGAGGGGCCTTCGGCTCCGAAAGCCCATTTCCGTGATGTTTCGTTGAATGTTTGGCACGCTGACACTTGTCGATGGCCCAACATTGAAATCTGCAGCAATTTGCGGTAGGGTTGCACTTCTGCTTTGCTGAACGATTCTCTTCAGTGGTCGTCGCTCCCGTTCTTGCAGGATCTTTTCCGCCCGCAGCGATGTCGGAGATTTGATGTTTTATCGGGTTCCTAATATTCACGGTACGCTTGTTAAATGGTCGTACGGGAAAAGCCCTACTTCATCGCTACCCCGGAGATGCTTTGTCCCATCGCCCATGCACCGACTATAGCACAACGTTCAAACTCACTTGGATCTTGATAACATGCCATTGTATCATCAGTAACCGATCTCCAGACACTTGTTATCTTACATAAGTGTTACCGATCGCAGCTCCATATTCTGCCTGTTTGCATATCTTTGTATTTGAATGCGCATGTCTATACCAGTTTCTTTGGTGCTTCAGTGTAGTTCTTAAATTAATTGTGTGACACAATTACTTCTCAAAATTTCAGACGTGTGTTTCTTCAAGGTTCTTGTGTTGAATTTCAATTGATTGGACTTTAAGCAAAAGCAATGTACCATTCACTGATGTCATTAGTTATTATTCTTATGGTAAAATATTTTATAGATTTGGTAATCAAACAATTTTAATATTTAAACATTTTGTATATTTTATTGGTGCGTTTTAAATGATGGTCACGGCAAGATAAATTGACGCATTGGGGAGGGGGGGGGGGGTGACAGAGATAGTAACGAAACTTTGACCTCCGCAAGCGAACCGTGGTTCCACACCTCGATTGATGACTGAAAGAGTGACTGCTTCTCGTATTGCTCTCTGGCTTAGATCACCGACGTAATCTCCAAGTAGCGACAACGCTGGAACGAACATACACCCAACACTGCTCACTTGGTTCAAGATCCAATAAAGAAGGTTGAGGGATTCCAACTACCGCGCCAAACTTCGTCGAGGCTGGACCACAATAGAACGGGTCAAGGCAGGTGTGGTTACTCCTTGAAGAAATGGGGTTTCCGTTCGTCTGCTATTGCGAGTGCGGAGTGGAGGAGCCAGCAATGGAACACATTGAGAGGGAGTGCCCACTTCGAGCATTTGGCGGTGATCTGAGAACTCTACACCAAGTGCCTCTGGGTGCTCTGGACAGGTTGTCACATTTGGATATTTCTATTTGAGAGTAGATACTTTTACGTACTTGTCAAACAGTACGATAAATGCGGGCCGGTGTGGCCGAGCGGTTCTAGGCGCTTCAGTCTGGAGCCGCGTGACCGCTACGGTCGCAGGTTCGAATCCTGCCTCGGGCATGGATGTGTGTGATGTCCTAAGGTTAGTTAGGTTTAAGTAGTTCTAAGTTCTAGGGGACTGATGACCTCAGCAGTTAAGTCCCATAGTGCTCAGAGCCAGTACGGTAAATAAATAAAACCTGCATTTACATTTGTGATGAAGTTCTACTTATTTTCGTAGCTGCTATCCAAGGGCCTCTTTACACGAGGCCACCGGGAAGTGCTTCTCTTCAACTTCACACGACAGTTCGCGGCGTTACTGGGAAGACAAGCGGCTCCTTTGTCGACGCGATACACAGCTTTGATATGCCGCCGTGTTTCGGTTCCGTTATAAGGTCTAATGGCCGCTCTTTTAATTGTACTGAATAAGCAAATAAAAAAAGAGATAATTTTAAAGTTAAGCCTGGGTGTCACCATTTCCCGGAGGAAGGCCACAACAAAAACTTTTTCTCCATATTGTTGCTGGCCATGTGTGATTCCCACCACAGACTCAATGTTCATTGACGTTTGGGCAAATAGAAGATAAGCAGCTTGATCTATGTTCAAGAGTTCATTGCCTCGTAAGGAGTTAATTGCCAGTGAAATTAAATTCCCTCAAATCAGGCAATTCTGTGGAGATGTGATTACTTTCCCCTTGTATTAGTTGCTGCTTAGGGTTTCCGTGCGTCATCTTTCTTGATGCGTTAATACAGAGTCAGTTACTTGTCAAAGAGTTTTCAGATAGTGTTTGTATGGCTAAAAGATAAGTACGATGTATTTTCGGCATTCTTGATAAAGAGTGCAGAATTTTAAAAATGGCTCTGAGCATTATGTGACTTAACTTCTGAGGTCATCAGCCCCCTAGAACTTAGAACTACTTAAAAGTAACTAACATAAGGATATCACACACATCCATGCCCGATGCAGGATTAGAACCTGCGACCGTAGCGGTCGCGCAATTCCAGACTGTAGCGTCTAGAACCGCTCGGCCACGACGGCCGGCGTGCAGAATTTTAGATCGGCCTTTAAGTGTATCTCCAGAATTTGCCGAAGATATCATAAAAACTTGCTGTGTGTTGCACAATTTTGATCGTGATCGAGACAGATACCGATTTGTAGACACTTCAAGTACTTGTAGGTTACATGACATGTCAAAAGACCCAACACGAGCGGGAAGAAATTTTAGTGAGCCTCACTAATTGTCTTCTGCTCTGGAGAACGCTTGCCACCAACGTCTACTGAAAACTTCAATTTTCTGCAGTTTATCTGCATATTCCTCACACTCCATTATGCATATGGATGAGTGTTTTTCAGCTTGACCGATGAAATCTTCTTAACCGACTTCCATCTCTAGCGAACTGTACGACCTACACGCCCGTATTACAAAGTAACAGTGAGCACCAATCCCATTAAGTCACGAGCCGATTATCAACTTGCGGCGTCACACGCTGCTCGGCAGGTTAGCAACACCAGCGAGTGGCGTTGTGTGAAGGCCACTATTGGAAGGAACGTTAGCCAGCGGTGCTCCACTCGCGCTTCTGCGCCTCCGATGGCGGTAGTCAGCGGTTGTGTATTGCTCATTGTTTTCTTATTTTGAAAAAAAGTAATGAAGTTAACCCTAGTCCACCACGGAAAACGAGTACGAGTCTCATAGAACCAGAAGAGATCGGCGATCCCTACGACCATGTGTCAGTTCTGCTTTCGCAGATGCACAAATTTTGGGTGTACGTTACTAGCCCTGCCAGAAGGAGGTGGGGCCTTTTCCCCCACGCCAGTCCCTGCCCCTCGGGCGGTCAGACTTCCCATTTGTTTACACTCGCGGCCGACTGCGCAGTATAGTGGCCAGTGTACACACCATTTGGACCTTTCTGATGTCAGTGGGAGCATCGACGACAGCCCCAGTGTTCGAAGCATCCGTGACGGCTCAGATGTTCTGGAAAATTGGAAATTTGTGGTAAGTTCAATGGGACCAAACTGCTGAGGTCATCGGTCCCTAAGCTTACATGCTACTTCATCTAACTTAAACTAACGTACGCTAAAGACAACACACACACACACACACACACACACACCCATGCTTGACGGAAGACTCGAACCTCCAACGGGGGCAGCCGCGATAACGGTGACAAGGCGCCTCAGACCGAAAGGCGGCTCAGATGTACTCTCAGTCAAGTCCAGCACCTCGTGCCTGTTGGTATAAGTCAAGCAGTTCTGACGACGGACATGTTTTTCATCGCGAACCACTTCAGGTGTGTTATCCTTAGTGATGCTAAACTCTTGCACCTCGTACCTGTTGGTATAAGTCAAGCAGTTCTCATGAGGGACATGTTTTTCATCGCGAAGTGCTTCAGATGTATTATTCTTAGTGATGCTCCACTCTTTCACCTCGTAGCTGTTGGTATAAGTCAAGCAGTTCTCACGAGGGACATGTTTTTCATCGCGAAGCGCTTCAGGTGTGTTATCCTTAGTGATCCTCCACTCTATCACCTCGTACCTGTTGGTATAAGTCAAGCAGTTCTCACGAGGGACATGTTTTTCATCGCAAGGCGCTTCAGGTGTGTTATTCGTAGTGATGCTCCACTCTTGCACCTCGTACCTGTTGGTATAAGTCAAGCAGTTCTCACGAGGGACATATTTTTCATCGCGAAGCGCTTCAGATGTGTTATCCTTAGTGATCCTCCAATCTTTCACCTCGTGCCTGTTGGTATAAGTCAAGCAGTTCGCACAAGAGACATGTTTCCCATCGCGAAGCGCTTCAGATGTGTTACCCTTTTGATGTTCCACGATCTGAAACGACCTGCTGCTTCTCATGCAATGTGCTGGTCATCACGATTTGCATCTGAAGCGCTCTTCAGCCTCAGTTGACAGCTGCATCTGGCCTCAAATCACAGTTTGTTTACGAAGAGGGCCCAAGTCGTAAAGTTGTGTTAACGCTGTCAGCAATCGTCGAAAGGGCAGGGAATCAGCTAGTGTTCCCTGGCACATTCTCAAAATCGAACAAACTTTCTGCTATACGGAGAACGCTCTTATGTATAATAAATGACTTTTGCAGATCATACTTCGGTTAAATTACTAAGAAAGTCCTAGAATCTTTTATAAAAGATATAGTGGAAAAATATACGCAAGTACACTGACGCGGATCTGTTCCCTTTCCGCCGTCCGGAGTGGCCGTGCGCTTCTAGGCGCTGCAGTCTGGAGCCGAGCGACCGGTACGGTCGCAGGTTCGAATCCTGCCTCGGGCATGGATGTGTGTGGTCTCCTTAGGTTAGTTAGGTTTAAGTAGTTCTAAGTTCTAGGCGACTGATGACCTCAGAAGTTGAGTCGCATAGTGCTCAGAGCCATTTGAACCATTTGTTCCCTTTCCCTTCGACTCTGTGAACTACACCATCGTTCTACAGTGGCAGCAACATCTAAGTTAAATATCACACGAACGTCTAAAGGCTGGAAGCTTAGACATCATTATTTGATGTTTAGCTATAACAAACTATACCAGAAGCGAAACAACTGTAATAAATCATCAACGCGTCTCATCTTTGGAACAGCATACTTTCATAGTACACAAGTTATAGTACGGAAAGCATCAAATACGAACACCCTTTAACGGTCGTTATGTAGTTTCCCGTTATCTTATTATGATAAATCATGCAAAAATCGACCTGCCCTAGAGATCCTCAATGTGCCACTGGTTTAAAACAGCTTAAAATCGTAGCACTTACGCTGCAGTATAAAAAAACACCGAATATGGATAATCCAGCATAACGTCTCCTAAGTTACGCGCGTAACGTAAAACCGATACTGCATCTCAGGAGTCATGTTCCTTCCTACGTGGCAAAAAAACCACTTGGCCGATTCATCCGTCCACACTGTGTACTGCAGTGGAAAGCGAAAGTCCACGCTGTGACGTCACTAAACTAGACCAGATCGTCGTCCACGAACTTTTTCACGTCCTGTGAGAGGGTGCCTTAAATCGTTAGCCGAGCGACCAGAACCTTCGCGTTCTGCACAGAGATTCGAGATCCAGCTCCATTGGACCTCCCCTGGGGACGAACCAAGCAAAATCTGATTCTGTAGGCAACGCCAGAATCACCAGACGTGCCACACCCTTCGTCGCAGGTGCCGCAACACCGCTTCAGACACCAAGGCAGTGCTCTGAAGCCTACACACAGATTCTTGCTGTTTGTGGACAACGCCATTCTCCTGCAACCGCACAAAATAATGGCAATTGCTATCCGTTTTCGACTACTTACAACTACTCAAAAAACGAAAGAAGCCACTAACCCAAGCAGTCAAAGTAACTGAAGAGTATTGTGCGACCACCATTACTAGAGATCAAACAACAAGATTATGGCGCTCTTGACGGCGCAGTGCTACACTACTAAAACTAGGAGTTACGAAGAAGTACAGCAAAAAAAGGAAAGAAATGGCTCTAGCTCCTTTTAGATGCCGATAACACTAACGGAATTCTTTAACGAAAGCAAAACTTATGTCAATGGATAGACACTGGCACTGAGCACCAGACCACTACATACATTCAGACAAGATCTACAGTATTTTGCGCAAAAAAATCATTTGCTGTACCTACTCCTTCGTCATTAAATTCCACAGTGAGCTGTTCTTTCCTAATTAGTACAAAGCCCAACACAACTAAAGTAATTTGCGGGGTACACGTAAATGTAAACAGAAAAAAATGGCAGCTTATGATCAACGCGCTTATCGCGGAAACGTTTAAGGTAGGTTCAAAAGGTAAAGTATGTTGGTGAATATTTTCTTTATACTGTTTCTGTTCGAAATTTTCAGGATCGTGTGACAACTTGACGATTCTTTCTTATCACCTTCTATACTCTTATATACAGGGTGACAATTATTCAACTATATGAAAAAACCATAAATTAGTTACAACATACGGCGTGCACACACTTTACTCAACATGGAAACGTCACAACAGATATTCAGATTTAGGTTATGACGTGTTCAATATGCCTGCCATCATTGGCGACGATGTGGCGCGAAATTCTGCATGACCCGCTGAAGTATCGGAACATCGATGCTGTCGATGAGCTCCTGAAAGGCTGTTTTTAGCTCAGCATTGGTGTTGGGGTTATTTCTGTACATCTGTAGCCTCACTAAAAGGAGTCGCATGTGTTAGGATCCGGAGAAGATGGCGCCCTATCGAGGTCCATGCCAGTGGCTTCTGCGTACCCCGGAGTCAGAATGCAGTCCCCAAAGTGCTCCTCCAGAACATCAAAAATTCTCCTGTTTCGATGGGGTCGAGCTCTGTCTTGCATGAACCACATCTTGCCGACATCTGGATCACTTTCGATAATGGGAAATAAATCATATTCCAAAATCTTCTTGTGCCGATCGGTAGTCACCACGGCATCAAGGAATACCGAACGATTCTTCCGTGACTGGACATTTCACAGCACACAGTAACCCGTTGCGGGTGAAGAAACTTCTCGATCGCTAAATGCGGATTCTCAGTCTCTCAAAGACGCCAATTTTGCTTATTGACGAGTCCATCCAAATGAAAGTGGGCTCCGTTGCTAAACAAACTACACTACTGGTCATTAAAATTGCTACACCACAAGATGACGTGCTACAGACGCGAAATTTAACTGACAGGACTGCTGTGATATGCAAATGATTAGCTTTTCAGAGCATTCACACAAGGTTGGCGCCGGTGGCGACACCTACAACGTGCTGACATGAGGAAAGTTTCCAACACGATTTCTCATACACAAACAGCAGTTGACCGGCGTTGCCTGGTGAAACGTTGTTGTGATGTCTCGTGTAAGGAGGAGAAATTCGTACCATCGCGTTTCCGACTTTGATAAAGATCAGATTGTAGCCTGTCGCGATTGAGGTTTATCGTATCGCGACATTGCTGCTCGCGTTGGTCGAGACCCAATGACAGTTAGCACAATGTGGAATCGGTGGGTTCAGGAGGGTAATACGGAACGCCGTGCTGGATCCCAACGGCCTCGTTTCACTAGCAGTCGAGATGACAGGCATCTTATCCGCATGGCTGTAACGGATCGTGCAGCCACGTCTCGATCCCTGAGTGAACAGATGGGGACGTTTGCAAGACAACAACCAGCTGCACAAACAGTTCGACGACGTTTGCAGCAGCACGGACTGTCAGCTCGGAGACCATGGCTGCGGTTACCATTGACGCTGCATCACAGACAGGAGCGACTGCGATAGTTTACTCAACGACGAACCTGGGTGCACGAATGGCAAAACGTCATTTTTTCGGATGAATGCAGGTTCTGTTTACAGCATCATGATGGTCGCCCCCGTGTTTGGCGACATCGCGATGAACGCACATTGGAAGCGTGTATTCGTCATCGCCATACTGGCGTATCATCCAGCGTGATACTATGGGGTGCCATTGGTTACACGTCCCGGTCACCTCTTGTTCGCATTGACGGCACTTTGAACAGTGGACGTTACATTTCATATGTGTTACCACCCGTGTCTCTACCCTTCATTCGATTCCTGCGAAACCCTACATTTCAGCAGGAAAATGCACGACCGCATGTTGCCGGTCGTGTACAGGAATTTCTGGATACAGAAAATGTTCGACTGCTGCCCTGGCCAGCACACTCTCCAGATCTCTCACCAACTGAAAACGTCTGGTCAATGGTGGCCGAGCAACTGGCTCGTCACAATACGCCAGTCACTACTCTTGATGAACTGTGGTATCGTGTTGAAGTTGCATGGACAGCTGTACCCGTACACGCCATCCAAGCTTTGTTTGACTTGAAACTTCCCCTTTTGAACAATTACAAATGACTGTGCTTAACCTGACACACAATATTTTTTTAGCGCAACGCAATCTGACTTTCAAAAAATCCCTACGAAAGAATGGCCCTGACTAACATTAACCTATACGTTTCACAAATCACTTACCTCACAAAAATCTTCGCTGCTCAAGCTACTGCAATACAGCGAGTGCCACTACTGACAGCTAAATAAAAGATTCAAACTATGGAAGGCACTAACTACTGATAGGGATAGTTAGCAAATGAAAGATATTAATAGAGAACAAACAAATGTATTTACCTTGATATCATCATATATAAATATAGCAGTTCATGACAAATTTCAAAACTCCGCCATCTCTCTCCCCACATCCACCACTGCTGGCGGCTCACCTCCAACTGCGCAACGCTACGCGCTGTTCACATCCAGCTGCTGCTGCCCAACACTACAATGGCAGACAACAATGCAAACTAGCCACAGACTGCACACAGCACAGCCAGTGATTTTCATATTGAGCGCTACGTAACGTTGCCAATAAGAAAACATAAACAGCCTACTTACATAGAGAAAACATAAACAGCCTACTTACATAGAGAAAACATAAACAGCCTACTTACATAGCCCCCATGCTCCCCACAAAAAATTTTACAAATTTTTTTTTGGGCAGTGGCCAATAATGATTTGATACAATTTTTCATAATTACAATAACAAAGAAATCAAATGCACACACTTATTGATACAATGTTGGTCAAAAGCTAAAATTTTCTCACAGTCCATAAAGACAGTCCTCATCATTCGTCACAGTAAAATTGCAGTGTTTTTCTCAAAGTCTGAGCAGTAAAGGAAAATGCACACAGAAGTAGTGGATTTCCATGCAATCTTGAAGAAGCAGTGTTGTCCTTCCAACGGAACGACAGTGCTGACTCTTGACATGCATACAGGTAATGGGCCACAACAGAGCAAACCCACAGCAGAGTCAGTCGACATTTTGAAGAGTATTGGTAGGTAGGTCATCACAGAGCAGACCCACTGTAGTCCTGGTAGAGATTACGGTATTAGTGGGCCATCAGAGGCGCAGACCCACTGCAGTCCTTGCAGAAATAATGGTACTGGTGAGTCAGCAAAGGTGTAGACCCACTGTAGTCCTAGTAGAAATAATGGTATTGGTGGGCCATCAAAGATGCAGACCCACTGTAGTCCTTGTAGAGATAATGGTATTGGTGGGCCACCAGAGATGCAGACCCACTGTAGTCCTTGTAGAAATGTCCAGCAGCCATCTGTTGCGATTGTGCAGGTGCACATTCACCATCGAAGAGTCTTGCGGAGAACATAGCAAGTCCATAAACCACCACTTGTGCACTCACAAAGTTTTTGGAATTGTCCTTAGAACCAGTAATGCTGTTATCCAGTCCCTTGCTGAATTAGTAACACACGTGCAAACACTAACAGTCCCAACTTCTCACATATTGTCCATATACTATGACCAACAGAAACGTGTGCAGTGAAACGTTACTTAATTTGAAGAACTGGTAACAATTACAATTTGGTAACATAAAAATGCAATAACAAAGGTACAAAATACATCATTAAAGAACATAATAATACAGATAACATTTGTAGATAATAGGGGCTTTACAAAAGAATAGAAATAAACATATACATCAATGTTACCGGAATTATGACATGAGTACATACATAAAAGATCGGAATAACTTTCGAAACATCAACTTCACACATGAGCATTAACACAAAACAGAATAAATAATGTCTAACATCTTTACAAAGTAAATAACATATTATTAATGCCAATTATATTCGAGGATAACAGTATTCCTCATCATAGTGAATGTAGCTTAGTATTAGAAAAATTCTACAATATAAGTCTTATCAGATAAACATATAAATACAGGAAAAACATAAATACCCAAGGGTACACAAACATATAGCGGAATAATACAAGGAAAGGACAGGGTTTGTTTTACTGCAGTATTTTGCAAACAAAACTTTCTTTACTTCTCGGAGATCTCCCTTCGTTCTTCATCATTTCCAAAAGTCCTATCTATACCTGCTTTCTCAATGCATTTCTTCCAATTCATTGCAACTCATTCTCTTAGCTCATTCTCTTAAGCTAACTTAAATCTACTGAGCTCAGATGCTAAACTAAGGGACGAGGCAATGCAGCAGCACAAAATAAGTAACACAAACAGCAATGACCAAAAAATTGGAAAATTGCAAAGCAAGCTACAGTAAATCTAAATTACCAAGCAATGCAACATTACAACTAATATGAGCCAATGTGCAGCAACAAAAAAATAAATCTGGCTTAGCAGAGTAACACAAATTAAAGTTCAGTAGCACTATGCCTGGCAAACAGCAGCTTATATCTAAACATGACATAGCTCAAGCAGAAAAAATATTACAGTAACAACAACAATGCAGATAAGGGAAATGTATATCCACATCTTAATGTCTATGTAATTAAAGTGGTGCACCACAAATTATTCTCCAAAAGAAATTACCAAGTACTTGAAAAGAAAATTATAGATGCAGTTACTGGTATTAGTCCCTTCTTATTGTTCTCTCCATTCCAAGAGCTCCTTTTTCGAAGAATGTGGATCAGAAAATAATTATTTAATAAATCTGTTGACAGAAAGTGTTCACATTAGCAAATGCATTTAATTTTATTTTATGAAACCAATGCTGCAACACAGCTGGAAAACAGATGTCAAATGAAATAAGCAATTACGCAAACCAAAGCATAAAAACATCATTCAATAGCTATGTGGCATTTCATAAGTAGTAAAAAAATCTCTCATCTAGAAAGACAGTAGTCATAGTCAGGTGTGTAGACAAACTATTTCTTGTCATTTCATTAGGCATTTCAGTAAATATCAGAAAGTACGATATGTTTCCAAATAATTAGCGTGTCGGATTTGCGATGCTTTCTCTAAAGGAATGACAATGGCCAGGATAATGACCTCCCTTTTTTTTTTCTTCCTGTGCTCTGAAAGGCACGCGCCAATGGCCCTCTCTCCAGGCGTCCGACACAGCTGGGTGCCCACGACGCATTACGTGCAGGTGGTCACTTAACTTTCTTACGGAAATATTTACGACAGCAGTTTCCGCTACAGTGACAGTCTCACATAAAAATATTTCACAGGTCAAGAATTAGCGTTGCAAATCTGTAGAAAGAAAATCCTATAAATATAAGTGTCCAAATAAAATATTCGTCAGCATTGTGATACAGTCACGAATTTACGCACATTTCATAACTGTTAAAGTACGATTCTTGGTTTCCAACATACTTCTTATTCCTCATATACGGTAGCATCATCTTATTGATCATAAACATATCTCAACAGCATAGTACACATCGTCGTCGTAATAATAACATCATAACACTTCAGTCAAATCTCAAAATCGTCGTAGCTTCCTCCAATAATTTCAAAACGTAAAAAATATTCTCTGCTCATTTCAATAGTGTCATCTACCTCAAACGTACTTTAAAATCGTGCTCCCTTACCAAATACATCATTCAAAGCTCTCATAGTATCACAATGATTCCGAAAAAAAATATGAACAGTTTACAAAGTACAGACAAAATACAGTTTCATAAGTGTGAAGTTACCCAACTGTGTATTGCGTAAACATGTGTCACTGATGTAGTAAAAAAATGTTTATCTCTCAGTTAAATGATCAGATAGCTGTGTAATTTGTGTGTTAGAGAAATATGGTACCGATGTGTAAAGTTGTATAAGCAAATACCATATTAGCTAGGGTTCCTTGTGGTTGCCACACACATGGTACACAAAGTAAGCGTGTACCCCCCTGAGGATTAATGTAATTATACCCTCAGGTGTTACAGATTACAGCAATGGAATGAAATGTATCACGGAAAACTTTCTTTGTCATTCAAAAAATCTTTAAAAATAAATGTTTTAAGTACAAAATTAATCACTCAAATACGTGTACTGTAGCGCTAAATGTGCATCTTGTTGCAACATAATCTCTGTGGAAGTGTCGTAGTTATCGTCCTCCGAAAGCTAAGTTCTGCAGAAGTCAATGTACTTACCTCATAATACACAAAAGTGAAATGCTTTGCGTATAAATGTCTTAGTTATTACGCTTATTGCCGTGATGAAGAAAGTACTGTACTGTAACGTATTGTTGTGCTACGGAAAAGGCAGTCTCATTGTAGCTATACTACAAAAGTTACTACTAAAACCTGTTTTACTTTCCAGAATAAAACAGAAAACTGTGCAGATATAAAACAGAAACACTGCAAAAGCAACATTGTAAATTTTCACTCATTAGTAGCGTCGTGATAAAACCGTGTAGTTGTCACATAAACTAACCTCTGTGTCATCTGGTATCTGTCAGAAAGCACTTTAAATTCAGAATGTATTTTCAAATAAACCAAAATGTTGCATTAAAATCTCATTAGCAGTACTGGTAAATGTTCTAAGTATGTAAGCCTTATAGTCGTTCCATAATCGTGCAACTAACAAGCAAGAATGTACACACACAATAACACTGTGACGTCTGTTCACTATAACAATGCATTCGTCATTTCTGTTTCAGTAAGTTCTCTTGGTTCTTGACTGGATATTTAACTTCAAACATTGTTGCATGTTAACAGATTCTAAGTCTGACAAGCATACTAGTAATGTAAAGTGAAAAGTTTTATGGCAATGACAAAGTTAAAAAGCAGATTATCTTTCAATAAACGGTTTTACATGTGAAGTGTGGTGCAATCCTTTACTCTTCATAGTACTCAGAGTTTGAGCTTGAATGCAATTGTCAGGCGATATACGTCAGTAAAGAATACTGGAATTTTTCTCAAGGTTAGCGTCTATGTTATTTTTCTCTGAGCCAGCCGGCGCATGTGGGTGCCTGCGGCGCGAGTCATTGTCTGTCTCTTTGTTGGCGCGCGTTGTTATTGGCATTAGGAGACCTAACTTCTACGAATTCACCTCCTCGAGAGGGCCCTGCTCTGTTTGAATCCCGCCAGTTCTGATGCAATTCAGGTCTGTCATTACGATCACATCGTCTGTCGTCATGTCGATAGTTCCTGTAGTTTCTTCCTTGTCGGTCACGTGGTGGAGAATTTCTCCCTGAATCGTAACTCCGCGCTGAACTGTTGCATCTAAAGTTATTCTGTCTCCCTTGATAATAATTGTTTTGGTTCCCATATTGTCTGTTTCTCTGATTGTCTCTGTGATAGTCATTACCACGGAGAGGTGATCTTTCCCTGTAATTATTACTACTCTGCCAACGGTTGCCATACGGGTGGTGTCTGTTTTGGTCACGATATGTGTTGTGAGAATAGCCTTGTCGTGTCCAGTAATTGTTTCTGTCGTCACGGAATTGTGACGGAAGTGACCTGTAGTGATTGTTTTCCTGTTTTCGCATCCCGCGACTGTCTGTGTCAATTTCCAGTTCTTGTAACAGTCCCTGAAAAGCCTCAATGTCTTCTTTACAACGTCCTGCTAAAATAATATGTCGTAAATGTTCAGGCAATTTGAGTAAGCAAATGCGGATGAGTTCTGAGGGGCTGTATGGGTTTGAAAGATACTGATTCTTATGCAACATGTCTTCAAAATATTTCACAAGATTGGAAAATTCAGATTGTTCGAAATGTTTCATCATTATGATGCCATGTTTTACTCGGTCTTGTGTGGCTTGAGACCAATATGCTGAGAGGAAGGCATGGTAAAACTCTCCTTCACTGTGGCAATCGTGAATTACCGATCGCATTCTTACAGCTGGTTCATTCTCCAAGTAGCCACACATAAATTCTAATCTGTGTTCTAACGACCAGTTGGGAGGAAAACAATGAGAGAATTGATGGAGGCATGCTTGTGGATGAATGTCGTTGCCAGAATTCTTAAATGTTTTGAATTTACGTGTAGTAATGAACAGCTAATAGTCAAAATCGTCATGTCGGCGAGTCGCATGTCGGTCATTGTTACTTAGTTCCATCTCAAAATCCAATGCGCCTTGCCAATTTCTTTCATAATTTCCGAAGTGTCCTGTGTTATTATTTTGTGGTTTTTCCGTGTTTCTAAGTCCCTCTTCCCGTGTTGGAGCGCCAGCGTCCTCTGAAATACGTAATTCTTGTATTACCTGTGTCAGCTGATCTTGTACTTCCCGGATTTCTCTTTGGTGTTGTGTATTAATTTGATTCTGATTTTGTTTGAATTTTCTTATTTGTTCATACTCTTCTGTGTCAGTGAAGGCTACGGGTCTTGTGTCATTCAGATCATCATCTACCTTTGTAGATAAGTTAGTGACCTGATCCGAAAGTTTGGCTACTTTCTCCGATAGTGTACTTATTTCCTCCATGTGTCTTTCTGAACCAATTTTCAGGGTATCTACTGTGTCCTTTAAGTTTTCCTGAGTTCTTGCAAGTTGCGTAACCGAATCAGTAGATGCAACTGAGTCAATTTTAGCTTGCAAGGTCTCATGATTTTCATGAACAATAGTTTGCAGTTCTTTTATGGCTGCTTCGTGATGACGCGAAAAAATAGGTTGGAAATGCTCACAAATTTGTGTTTTTACGTCATTACAGACCTTTTGACATTTCGATTCGATGTTATGTAACTCAGTGGTTAAATCTTCACGTGTTTGTTCAAGTGTAGTGTCTAACTTTTGAAGATTTTGTTCCATTGTGTCTAACTTTTTGAGATTTTGTTCCACTGTGTCTAACTTTTTAAGATTTTGTCCCATTTGTCTCTGATTTTGTTCCATTTGTTGCATTAATTGCAATAATAATGTATTAGTGTCTGGAATCTGTTTCTGTACGCTTTTCGGCAGTGCATTTGCACCGGCAACATTCACATTTTGACAAGCAGAAAATGCGTCTTGACTTATTTGAGAAAACGGTGATAACCCAAAACCTGAATCTATAGTATTTGCGAAATTGTGTCCTGTCATTTCGGATTCCTGAGGCGAGCTGTTGCCGTCCGATCGATCGATAATGCTTCTCTGTTCACTACCTGTTTCACTGTCTACACCATTGTTTGCAGCCCGCTCCATTTCCCTATGCACAATTACCAAATTACTACTTTGAACATCAGTTAATTCATTACTCTGCGGCGCTAACACACTGCCTTCGTCTTCACTGTCATTTCTCAGTTTACTTTGGAGCCTAGTATTACGTTTTTCACACGCCATAATTGTCACAATATTTCACACGATAACACAGAAAAGCACAATTTGAAGAGCAAAAATAAGAGAACACATTAACATAACACTGAAAATAATATCTAGTTAATTGCAGCTGCGAAATACTTGGTGCAAATCTACATGCATGCCACAACTGTTTTAGTGTACAACAATGAAAGACTGCAACTACAAAGGAGATTCTCTCTACAATTACGCGCTAGCAATAAACAAAATCTACACTAATTACACAAACTACAAGAAAAATCAGAAGATTCCAGTGAGGTATCCTAGGCTAAGGGTCGCCATATGAAACGTCCCCTTTGAAGAATTATACATGACTGTGCTTAACCTGACATACAACATTTTTAGCGCAACGCAATCTGACTTTCAAAAAATCCCTACGAAAGAATGGCCCTGACTAACATTAACCTATACGTTTCACAAATCACTTACCTCACAAAAATCTTCGCTGCTCAAGCTACTGCAATACTGAAGGCACTAACTACTGATAGGGATAGTTAGCAAATGAAAGATATCAATAGAGAACAAACAAATGTATTTACCTTGATATCATCATATATAAATATAGCAGTTCATGACAAATTTCAAAACTCCGCCATCTCTCTCCCCACATCACCACTGCTAGCGGCTCACCTCCAACTGCGCAACGCTACGCGCTGTTCACAGCCAGCTGCTGCTGCCCAACACTACAATGGCAGACAACAATGCAAACTAGCCACAGACTGCACACAGCACAGCCAGTGATTTTCATATTGAGCGCTACGTAACGTTGCCAATAAGAAAACATAAACAGCCTACTTACATAGAGAAAACATAAACAGCCTACTTACATAGAGAAAACATAAACAGCCTACTTACAGACTCAATGCCCAGGCGTATCAAGGCCGTTATTTCGGCCAGAGATGGTTGTTCTGGATACTGATTTCTCAGGATCTATGCACCCAAATTGCGTGAAAATGTAATCACATGTCAGTTCTAGTATAATATATTTGTCCAATGAATACACGTTTATCCTCTGCATTTCTTCTTGGTGAGCTTGGTGTAGCAATTTTAATGGCCAGTCGTGTATATAAATTCCCGTCATTCCGCGCTACCAACCGTGCAGTTTGTATGTCCTAACGCAAACCGTTAAGAAGTTATGACGATTTTATTTCATACAGTTCAAAAGTTGTCACCCTGTATGTCCTCTGCTCGTTCCTCAATACGTCGGTTTAACTTGACTTTTACCTGAGAATAATCCGCTTTTCGCATGTTTGTTCTAAAAGTATCCTTTTCTGTTTATTGTTTTAGTTAATTCCGATTTTATTTACCTGCACCGATAAACAGCAATACCTGTCATTATCATGAAAACGTGTAAAGAATTTGTTTTCCAAAAGAAATGCCACTTGCAGTACTTATTCTTTCCCTGTCTTTAAATGGGTATGTGTTTAAAAACAGGTATTTTCTCTGTAGAAACTAGACTCTGGCAAGAATAAAACACATTATTGCGAGTAATCCGGACCATGTCGTTGACAATACAGTATACAAACATCGTCATAGGCGATATTAGTCAGCACGGCTACAAAGTATCTTTTGAAGCCGAAGGTAATGGTAGTAAAATGAGCACAATTTTCACCTAGGTTTAAACGTACCGTGTTTCGGACACATTTATCAGGGAAAAGATATCGGAGCCTTATACCAGCTTTGGGCAAGAAAGTTATTATCACAATGAAGTGATGATTTTGGATTGAACGTAGTCATACTCTACGTGCAGTTTGGGGTGTCACTTCCGTTTCGACATTGATGAGGTAGCCGGCCGAAGTGGCCGTGCGGTTCTAGGCGCTGCAGTCTGGAACCGCGAGACCGCTAAGGTCGCAGGTTCGAATCCTGCCTCGGGCATGGATGTGTGTGATGTCCTTAGGTTAGTTATGTTTAACTAGTTCTAGGGGACTAATGGCCTGAGAAGTTGAGTCCCATAGTGCTCAGAGCCATTTGAACAATTGATGAGGTAATAACTATAAACAGTTCTCAGGCCGAAGAGCTGGCACGCTCACATGGAAGGGACTCTTTTACCTGCGTATCCAGCCAGCGTGCACCAAATCACCTCCATCTCAACACATCGTTTAAAGTTTTGATAGAGACATTTATCGCTAAATAGGACGCGTGTACTTAGTTTCTGCAGGCTTTTGGATCAAGCCAATAGCTAAGCTGACTTGACCGTCATTTAGACAAAGCTAAGGAAAGCACTGCGGTTCTGAACTTCGAAGGAAACTCACCTTGCTTACGAAGCCACAGTGACACTCAAATGATAAAGAACGCTTGCAAGTGGATCT